>NC_085095.1:463956-648956 GCF_963422355.1 Corticium candelabrum | reverse complement strand
ACACAAACAATAATTACTTCAGTAGAACAAACATCAACGGCGTGTCTTACCTCTTGTACAGTTCGTTCTCGTCCTGCAGATTGTGTTAATGGACGGAGATGGCTTTTGTGACTGACAGCTCGACTGGCAGGAAGTTCTTGAGGATATACAGCTGGAGCTACAATGATTAGTATTTCAGTCATTAAATATTTAAACAAACATTGTTGAGAGTTATCAATATGAATAGCAATTTTGCACTTACATACATTAGTCTAACATCACATGCTTGCATGTCTTCATGTTTATTGAAAGTTATGAAGTGAACAAATGTTACTGTGCTAGTATATGGATTTTTTAGTACAACACACCTATACTGTAAATTACTTCAAAAATCTAAGCCAAACACTGCTAGTGCCTCAACTGTAATTTATGTTTTTATAAATTGCATCATCTTTACAAGGTTATAATTTATTTAATTAATTAAAGCTAGCCTTTGACATTCTTGAAGCTCTGATGAGTAATACTTCATGTTGCTCCATAATCAAACACTTTTAATTAACTGAAAACTTGGTGTCTAGGTAATGCTATTTACCACACAAAACAAAGTTTACCTGAATCATGTATCTAAGAATATGCAACCAAGAATACGATAGGCACTGTGGCTGTTAATAAACATACCAGGTATGCCTTTAGTAAAATAGATAAACTCTGATAAACAGACATCATCAATATATGGTTTTGAGTACTAGTAAGTTCTTGATTAATTAAGACACATTTGTACTTTCAAGTTACCTCCTTAATTATCTTAAAAGCAGACATTAATGATACTTTAATTACTAAACACATTAACTAATCAAACTAAGATTCAATAAATAAATAAAACAAAAAAATGCCTTTGCCTTGAACTTTTCCATCTTCTGGCACTGTTTCTAAAGAATGGCTGTTTAATGGAGGAAACAAACGGCCTGATTGGTGTTGATGAACGTCATTTTCAGTAGCCATGACTCCGTTTGACGTAGCTGGTCGCCGCTTGTCTCCGGCAGAATGAATACCTTGCACTGTAAGTTTTTTCCTGTCACCAAGCCTTGACATGGGATGTTCAATTTGTGGCAAGTGAGGCATGCAGGTAGATCCATAGCGTCCAGGCAGAGCAGCAGTCTCGGGCCTAGCAAACGTGGCACTTGAAGCCATTGCTAGAACAAACAAGCAAACAAAGCAAGAGATGATGCATCAGATTTAGGACGTCCGCAGTCCAAGTATATACCTGTAGTTGATGAAATATGATCCCACCAGCACACGCCAGGACGGTTCCTAACACACCGTCGTTGCGGGCAACGGCTTCAGCGATTGGCTCCAAATGAAATCAAATTAGCTTTGGAATGAAGACGTGTGGCCAACACGTGACAAGTGTTGCTAATAGTACGTATGGTAAACACCAGATTGAAAGAAGATTAGACTTTCAAATGTGCTTGCCACGTTAGGTATGATCAAAGTGTTATGACAATAATGCCATTAGTAGTACCAATTTGGTAGATAGTTGCGCCAAACTGCTATATTTCACTATTAAGATCTAGAAGGCCAAACTCCTCAACAGAACTTTGCAGCCATAACTCAGAAATGCAATACTTGAAGCAGTAAGTAGAAACACTAGCACACCACTATTGCCAAATAATTTTTTAGTTTTTATCAAATTTGTATCTTGTTAATTAATCAAATATAATTAAAATTTTTATTTCAAATTTATAGTCAAGTTGCGTTGATTTCAAATTGCTTTGATTCACACTGATCATTTCCAATTTACACTAATTAAGTCAAAATTTACAATTTATAACTTAAAATTTGCGTTAGGATTAAAATTTAAAATTGTATCCAACCAAATCTAGACTTAATTTAAATTAGTATTTTACTCTTTTTTTCTCTTGGTGACTTACAAGTCTATAGTAGGCCTCTATAGCTATAGAGAAGTAAGACAAAGCTAGACCATAGCACCTCCTTTTCCCAGATATGATTAGTCTCAACAAGTTTGTAACTTGTGAGAGTGACCATCCATATTGCACAAAACCACACACAAAAAATTACAGTAAAATAGTATAAACTAAAAAATTCCATCCATGACTGATGTTGTTCTGCTGAAAGTTGAGGCTCAGTCTCAAATGCAGCTTCTTTGTCCAAGTCTGTTTTGCTAATAACGTTGCAGTCTTAATTAATAAGCCTGTTTTCCTAAGTAGAATGCTTTGCCCGGTGAACGTGCACATGTATGAATCGATCAGCAAAGCAAATGCCGAGTTTTGTCGTTCTGTGATCTAGATAGAAAAATAACCTATTGTAGTAAACTAGCTAGTTGACATCACGTTCGAATAAGTATTACACGATTATAAACTGCAAATTTTCACACATGCCCAGCGAAGCCAATTCCGTAGTTATCCCGGATACCACGTGTTAAACCTAGTTTAGTCACTGTCCCGGATAGTAAGTTTAGGGTCGACGTGATGAGGTAAGTCCTACTCGAATCTGACTGTTTCGCAGACATCCAACGTCGATCGCTATTCGTGTGGTCCACATAAGATTAGACTAGAGTCACTCTTGTTTGTGCGTTACAGCAAAGTTACAAGAGACACTTTGTTCGAATGCGTCGGTACGGTGCTCAAGGGTGCCAAGGATAAGCCGAGAAGGTTCTTGGAAACAGTAGAATTGCAAATTGCGCTCAAGAATTACGATCCTCAAAAAGACAAACGTTTCTCGGGCACAGTCAAGCTGAGACACATACCCAGACAGAAGATGAGCGTGTGCGTGTTAGGTGATCAGCAGCATTGCGACGAAGCGAGAGCTAATAACATTCCATGTATGGATACGGAGGATCTGAAGAAGCTAAACAAGAACAAGAAACTGGTAAAAAGGCTTGGTAAGTTGCATGCGTAGAATGGAAGTGGTGCGTTCACTCTCATCGAGATGTTTTGTGTTTAGCTAAGAAATACGATGCTTTCTTGGCATCAGACAGTCTTATCAAGCAGATTCCGCGTCTGCTGGGTCCTGGACTGAACAAAGCTGGCAAGTTTCCCACTCTCATTACACACAATGAGAGTATGGTTGCAAAGATTAACGACGTGAAAGCTACCATCAAGTTTCAGATGAAGAAGGTACGTCTGTCCACGCTGTTTGTACTTTGCTTGTTTGTGGAAGCGTAGAAAACGGCCTTGCTTTGTGAAAAACTACATTTTGGGGGAACCTTTATTTGGCTAGTTAGCTACAATGCGTGAGCAGGTTTTTTCAGGCTTGCTAAACGTCTGCCAATTAAAAAATCTAGTTCACAAGGAATGTCACTGGTAGCTTTAAATTCCATCAGGTAGATACAAGTATTAGACAGGGAAACAGAATGTCTCAATGTATATGAAGATAGACATTGTTTTGTGGGGAATATAGACAATGGCATATTAGCAGCAAAGGCAATGAGCTGTGCCTCAAGCAGTTGATGATGTTGTAATATTCGAATCTTTATGTGAACCACTAGAGTAGCATACATGTCCCAACCCTGTCAGCGATAGAAATGGTAATACACGTACACACTTGTTGGTGTAGTGGTGTGTGTGTCTGTGTCTGTGTCTGTGTGTGTCTGTGTCTGTGTCTGTGTGTGTAGTAAAAGTTTGTTTCAACTACTAACGACTCTCATCGTTGACAATGTTTTTACAGGTTCTCTGTCTTGCTGTTGCTGTTGGCAATGTCTCTATGAATGAAGAAGACTTGGCAGCTAATGTACATCTGGCAGTGAACTTCCTAGTGTCACTTTTGAAAAAGAACTGGCAGAATGTTCGAGCGTTATACATCAAGAGCACGATGGGCAAAGCCCAACGGTTGTTCTAGTTTATTCACTGGTGATGTAATTAGAGAATGGAAATGTTTGTACATTACCACAAACATGAAAATAGAATCCATTCTGTCTCAATCAATCATTGCCAGTTCCTGTCTAGCTCGACTTCTTGTAGCCAAATTCAATTGCTGTATCGGCTGTGATGTCACCATACTGCCAGATATTGCACTGCATAAAAACAGGGAAAAATTAATTAACAAAAATCATAACCAGGTAGCAAGGATTCAACCCTCAGGCAGCAACCGAGTGATTAAATCCTTGCTTGGGTGTTCACTGGAAGGTGTAAATTCTATAGTCCAGAAATCTCTGTGTACACTGAGTATACATTGTACTTATACAGCAATCATGCATTAATAACTGAATGGGTTTCCAACATAAGGTGGAGAGAGAGATTATCATGCTGCTGTATTTGATTTAAAGGTGGTGTGTGCTGCTAAATGGTTCCAGTTGTCCAGGGAGATTGTTAGGATATGATATGATAAAAGTGGGCCAGACCTATGGAAGCAGTGTGAGCTAGTCTCTCCTGACTCTCTTGCGTAATTGTCATACGGGCACCAGACAAGGCAAGCGTGAGAGAGTATGGGGACAAGGCTAGTGTGAGCCTTTAGGCAGCCATAGTTGACTGGTGCAATAGTTTCATAATAGTTAGTACAGTACATAATATTATCCTACTGTTAGCACAAACTTCCTCTGTGGACTAGATTACTTATAGTTAATTAGATATGAGTGAAGTAGCCACCAAAGTGAGATTGTCAGCAAATGCTGTCCATCTTACACCTGCGATGACCTGATGTAGTCAGCTGGTTCATTAACTGACTTAATCATTCAGGTGAAGTTAAGTTAATCCATGCATCAAAAAATACGCACATATGTAGAAACTTACTCTGTTTGCCTTTGCTTTATTTTGTGCTGCTTGGTATTCTTCAACCTGCCACATAGGTATCAAAACCACACTTTCATATCTCTTGCTGCTAGCAACTCACAAGGGTGGTAAATCGTCTTTCTCTTCGTTTCTCAGCAAGTAGGAGACCACTTTCTACGAGGCTCTTGCCAAAGTCAGTTTGGCTTTCAGGGTCGATGGCAGTGACATAAATCTACGACACACAGGTTGAGTATTAATAAATTATAAGATTTCATGGTGCAAAGATGCTGTTTAACTAAAGCACAAGGAATGAAAGGCAACACTATCAAATTTCATAACCATCCAGAGCAGCTCATCTTAGAATCTACCATACGATATTCATCCCTGTACCCTACATGCATTCATTACAATCAAGTCAACATTTAGAAAGTGCCACTCGGATTCTACGTATATTTGGATACTCTGACGGAAATACAGGTTGGTCTAGTGCGTGGTCAAGAACCACAGCAGTATTACTCTAACCCTGGCGCATGCGCACCTTGGGTCAATTACATACACCTGTACACCCCTTGTTTGGGTCAGCATCTTATAAAACTGTCCAACATTACCTTTTACCCTTTTCTTTTCTCTAAGTGATGTGAATGGTGACATTCAGCAACAATGACTAAGTATTGTGTTTAATTAATTAAAGAAATACAGATATTCCTAGGGGCCATGCTAAGGCTGTGTCACTAGCTGTGTATTCACTACAGTAAGTATAGCCTGAAACTAATTATTTACACAAAGCATGCAAACAACTTCGCTGTACACCCTTACATAAGCTAAATTGATACATTCGACCCTATCACCAATTAGTCTCAGTAGGCAGACCCTTTTCCCGCGTCATACTTCTCTGATAATATCAGCTATTGATATACCAACCTCTGTTCCATTCTTGTACTCCACATTCAATTTCATTTCACGATTCTGAACACAACATTTAAATTATTCACATGCAAGCAGCAACACAACATGACATCAAAGACATCGGTAAGCATGAAGAAAAGACATACACAGAAAAACGACAATAATGAACGACCTACCAAAAGATCTGAATTTAGAGAAGCCATTGTTTCACTAATCCAATCTTCCTGCACATAAAAGTACAATATAGGCCAGAAGGTCATACAATATCAGCTAATGCACCAAATGGTCATACATCCTGTGGCTCTGCAACAAAGGCTAAACGATACTGAGTGGCCTGAGGAGGAAGTCTACAAAGGCACATACTGTAATATAAACGACTAAATACAAGGAATCACTAAAGATTACTTGGAATAGGCAGCTGGTAGCTGTGCAAGATTTATGGTCTTAGTATCTTCTCTCTGCAAACAAGGTAACATGAAGAACACAAATATATAGAAACCAGAAGGAACTTACGTTGCCAAAGTCAATGTAAAGTATCTGTACCTGACCACCAGAAACTTTTTCAACTTGTGCGCGATACCTTGAAAATATAAGCAGTGCAGTTTATCAAGACAAATCTGATCATGTGACCTACCATCGGTTATCTGAAAACTGTGCAGCACAAATATCCCCTTTCTTTGGTTTATATGCGCCTGCAGTTGGAGGATTGGCTTCAAACTCTACCCGTAGTTGCTCCATAAACTCTTCTAGCTCAGGACCTAGCACAAAACAGTCTTTCGTTGCTGTCACTTCAACTATAGAAGCATCCTAACCGGTAGCTATTTTCTGAGCCCAGAAACTGATTGGACCACTAAGTTCAGTCACAACAACCTGTCTCAATGCCCACAACTCAAGTAACCGCCAAACTAAATTCATGTCAGTCTCTCACATCCTGGTATTCGCACTGTCGTTCTGAATCTTCACTTATAGTCTCTTCTTCAACTGTTGTCTCCTCATAGTTAGCCCAAATCTAATGGTGAAAACAACTACATGACACAATTATAATTTTCATATCCAAACTCCAGCACCTTCTCTTTCTTAGCTTTAGCGGCATCTTCATTGGAGTAGAGCTCTTTCGCATACTTTGAGCGATCAGCAGTAAAATGCACTGATGCCAAACCAGCCTGCAACTGATCATTAGAAAAATCTTCATTTGACACATTTGTACTACACACCTGCACCAGGGCTACTGAAAGATTTCTGTTTTCGATAAACAACCAACCAATGAAATTACCGGCCTTGTCCATGCTGTCCACTTCAACTTCAACCTGTGTAGACAAAAATTCTATTCTCCCCTCATCTTAAAAGAAAAGCATATTGCCTCATGTTGTAGACAAAATTCCTTTGTAAATGTAAGTGCATCCTGGCCAAAAGGCTCTCCCTCAGTCTGGTGACCACCACGACCAACTTGAGCCACTCGAGGGCAACTGATACCTACACATCATCAATCATTGTCATATGACCATCAGACCCTGTATGAAATCAAGCAGTCAAGGTATGCTGGGGTAACCACAACACGTTAATTAAAATTACAGATTTTTCTAAGATATTATTAGTTTTTGTAAAATAGTCACCGCCGTGGCTTAGTGGTTAGCGACAATGGCTACCACTCCATGGTTTGGGGGTTCAAACCCCAGTGACGACAGTAAATTGTGAAACTTGTCTGTCTTTCTTTCTCATGTTTCTCTAGCTTTATCCATGAGACTATGACTCGTTTCAGTTGTTGGGGAGTTTCTGTGGTCTGGCAAATGGTCCGTTGACGATGACGTCCAGTTCTTTCCTGGTGGTCGTTGATATCCACTAGGCGTGCTGTATTTTGTAATTCCTGCAATTCCTGCAATCTATATCAAATTGGCTAGTCATTGATCGCCATTGTACCCCGCTGGGCTCACCTGCCAGGTTGATGGGCGCCCAGATGGGGGTAAAGACCCCACTTGCCCATTATGGAGAGGCATAACGACACATTTGTAAAACACCATTCGTGTACAGCAGAAATGCTACGTAAAGAGTTTACTACAATTATCAGAGATATTGAGTAAAGAATAGCTGCTCTGCTAAGCTGCAGTACTTAGAGAGAGTGCAAGATAATTATGTGACTATCCTTTACTATGTCTAGCAACAAAAAGGTGTGGAAACAATTATCCTGCGATTCCTGCTATGTGCTGCTGATGGTTTTAGTTTACTTGTCCTTTCCACTAACAAATAAAAAGCAAATATTTAAAATATACCAAAATACTTATTAAGAATTAGTGACCACCTTAAAATCAGTATATTACTTTGATAAATTCTAACCTGCCAACAAAAAGGTGATGAGACATGTTTCTTTCGGAATGTAGAGTCTCAATCTAGAACCACTAGCAACAAACTACATGCACAGCATTTAAAAGCTCAACCATGCCTCTAAATGAAATAGTTACTGACCTCTACAATCGCCACTGACCGACCAGCTCTCTGTAAGAATGGCAAAAACTGTTTGGCTTTACTGTGATCCTGCAAACCAAAAAACCATAATTCACACAGTTAATGGCCTGTTGTCACAAATAGTACTCCAGATATGTCGGCAACTCTGTGAACTGTAGCATCTTTGTTTTTTGCATGAATGCCACGCATATTCTTCTTGGCTCTAAGTCACAACAAAATTGCTATTAATGTATTAATTACGTTAACAACTCTTTGTAGAGGGTATTCTGGATACCATTCAGAACACAGTAATAATAACAAAGGCATGCTTAGAATCAAACACAAAATCCATGTGGGCCGTAATAATATGGGCAATGAAACAGAGAGAAACGTTACTAACCGATTCAGCAAATCAAGCAAGCATGTTATGGCTAATTCCTCATTCTGAAAATCCCCATGGCATTTACCAAATTACTACAGAAATATAAATGGACAACAGCTAAACATATAACCACCAAACACAGAAAAACACCAAATACAGTAGTCTGGCTACAAGTAGGGTAGATGGGAGTCACAGCTGTTTAATTAATTAACTAATAACCCTAATTCTAAATAAATGCCACTAGCTTTTGTAGGTGTGGTTAGGAGGCCACATTACATACCTCAATTCTGCTGCCAAAAGATCATCATACTTCGATGAGCGATGTTCGTCATCTTGCCTGTGCCTTACAGCTGATGCAAAACCTTTACTAATCAATGCCTCAGCAACATTGCTATGAAAACAAAAACTGATACCTAAAACATTTCTTTGCTAAGCAGTTCATTATATTACATTCCTCCTATTGATACTGTAGCACATGTTCTTTCAGGAAAAGTATTTTCAGCTGGTTTCACGTAATCCACAACAACATTCACCTGCGAGTAAAAATGTTATATTGCAAAGTTACTGCCATCGACTTGTCTATCAGATCTGTATTATACATTACCTTCTTTCCAATCAGTTTCTTTCGAAGTAACTCTCGAGCCTCGAACATATATGGAACATCATACAACATTCGACCAGATCCACGTGGAGATACATCAGTTTCTTCATCTTTCTCTTTTCTAAACACAAAAAACAACTACAGAATACGTAACACACATACTGACATGTAGCTTTTTACCTTGGTGGTCTCAAGCTTGAAAGATGAAATTTTTTTGTGTCGCCATCAGCTTTTTTTATGACAACAGCATCAGCATTGATGACTTCAACTACCTGCACAACACATCGCTGTAACATTGATCACAGCCACACGCATCAAATGTGCAGCATTATATTAAATGCAATTTTGAACAAGCTATGTTATTATACATTATTGACTATCATACAGATGAGATAACGTCATCCACATTCCTCATTGATTCTATGATCAACCGAAAAACAAAACTAAATTCTTTACTAATAAAATAAAGTGCATTAATTTTAACAAATGCATTTTTATGACAGTTTTTTACCTTTCCAGTAAATTCTCTCTCAGATGTTGTAATTGCAACTGTAGGTGCAACATAGCCACGCCACAACCTTCGCTGGGCATCTTTTGCTGCCCTGTATTCAATAATCATTAAGCAATTTAATTTAATTCATTGCTCATGTCTAATATTCAGTACAAACTTTTCAGCTGCTCGCAGTTTTTCTCTATCTCTGCTAACAAATGCCATGCTCCAGTCAACACAACGAGCAAACCCCTCACGTAGAAGAACTTCAGTGATGCTGCCAGCCTACCCAAAACACAAAAAATAAACAATTAGTTCAGTTACATGCAAACAGCAATATCATTTTAAGTTAAGTTAAAAGAGCAAAATGGCTAACACCTTTTATAACCGGTTTCCATTTACCAAATAAAACTCATAATAATAGTACAGTACTTTGGTACACTTGGTACATAATCCAAGTAGTTTCCGTCTATCTACTGAGTTATGACTCACCGGATGCAGAATTGAGCCCACAATATTTTGATTTGAAAAACCTAACAAAAATAGTGAGTGGAACAAACTACACAAGAATCGGTTACACATACCTTCAACTAGCACTTTAATATCACGCTGTAACAGCCGAGATTCAACAAAAAACTTTGCCTGCAGTAAGGAAAAATAAACTATTATCAGGATTTAACAGCATAATGTCGACATAATTACCTCTTCAGCAAAAGGTTCCCCCGCCTCCTGCTTAAAGGCGGGCGTCTAAAGAGCAAAATCAAGTAAATTCCTTCATAAAAATAATAAATAAACAACATACTCTAAAACAGCAATTTAGGATTTACAAAAGAGTGATTGCATGACATATAACTACTAGTAGTGGATACATAGCACATATGGCATTGCAAACTTGTGTAATTTAGTGCTTGTTGCTTGTACCCTCAAATTACAAACATTACACTTGAATCTTGAAGACCACCTGCTCGTGTAAAATCAAATTTCTGGGTAATACAAAATGCTTAAATAAATAAATAATTTTTAATCAGCTACCTACAACTGAAAGTCGAGGGAATCATCAACTGGTGAAAGTACAATTTTTGAAATGTGCCTGGGCACTATGAGCTGTGCCCACAGCCCTAGACCTCACTTGAACAAAACTGAATTATGTCTCTTTACCAGTTTCCTCGACTGTGACTATGCCTCTGTCAAACAACTTTGTATATCTACTGCTAATCCAATAACAAACCTTGATTCCTGCTAGCATAAGAGTAATGTACTGATGAGATGGAAGTAGTTCGACTCTCATTGTGCCAGCGTCTCTAACAAACTCAATCACACCTAAACCCACAGTACAAGATACAAATTAGCAAGATCTAACCATACCGACTTAAGCGTTCAAATTACCATCTATCTCTTTGCCTTGATTCCTGGCGGCAAACTGTTCTGCAGCAGACTTTTCAAGTGACCACAACACCTGACGTACATGCTGGAAACATAACAAATAGAAATAGGAAACTTAATTAACTCTATAGTGACAAGGCTCCATTACCTTGTCAGGACTATCACTAGACCATTTTCCCTTCCCACTAGCTTTTGCAAACTCCTCGAGTTCATTTAGCTTCATCTGTTCACTACAGCATTAATAACACATCACGATTAACAGATACCTATTGCAAGTTTGAGTAACAAGAATGCTCACTCGCTAGGCTTAACACCAGATCTTTGAACTGCTAAACCTTCCATAATCACCTGTTCCTTCACATTCACATTCTCATCACCTATAAATGGTTCACGATGTCATCAAATTGCTGTAATATGATTGCTTGCTCTGCAAACCTTGCTTGACCCATACAGTACCATATTCACGACCACTAGTAGCAACTTTGTATTCCACTGTAAATGTTACTTGCTTTCCAATCAAAAGACGTCGAACAAACTCGCGCGACTCAAATGCGTAAGGCTGTACAAAATGTTGTAATCAGTAAAAATACACACTTCAAGTACTGTAGAGGTAAGTATGACACATGTAACAGTATTGTCAAATGTTCAGTGATATTCTATAGCATTTTGTGTACTGTACTCAAAACAAACCACTAACACACCATATACATGCTTACTAGCGTAAGTTTCTGACTGACTCATGGCCAAAGGTAAAGAACGCGTGCTTCCACAAAGGAACAGGCAACCAACAGTGATAAAAAATGAAGCATGCCATACCATAAGCAAAGATACAAAAACATGACAGTGAATGTCATTACTGTGCGATCAGCATTTCATTTCAGCAAAATCAAACGACCAAAGCCATTTCAGCTCAAACACAATTCGACACACAGTATGAAAAAACCGCACTAAGTTTAGATGTCGTACAAAATCATTTATAAAAAACAAAATGAAATGCAAAGGCATAATGTTCATCAACTGCATCAAGCAGTACAAACTCTAGATCAACAGTTTAGTGATGAAACAGAGAAGCAGACAATAATGCTTCAGCTGTCTGAGAAAAACTGCATTGCCAAGAGTAACATCAAATACAGTCAATACATTTTCAACAAATGTGATAATAAGAACCAAGTCTTTTGATAAGCACATCAACGTTCTCCGTAAACTATAGCAGAGCACTTCCATTTTGGGACTATGCCAGGAAAATAACCATATAACAGAATTGTGTGTCATAGTGTACAAGACAACACACTAAAAGCAACTCTTGCATTAGTGTTTACATCATGTATTGATATGCTCTGTGCAGGAGAAAAATCATTGCCAAGCAATTAATTACATGAAACAAGTATACAGCCAGGAAGGTACATGCTATGTCAGTAGCAAAAAATTTCACACATTCATAGGAAGAATAGGCGCATTGAGTAGAGAAGAAATCTGGAGACAGGTGATGATGAGACAACTAATGCCTGTTCTTAGTTATGGGAGTCATTTGTGCAACCTAAAATCGAGAAAAGTTTGCAAGTTAGTGGATTCTGCGTGGAGATGGGTGATTAGGGAAGGGCTGGGAATAGGATATACCAAGTCTGTGAGAAGTACAGTTGGAGATTGGTTTGACGAAGCTAGCAAGTTGATGATGAAGCAACAATTACTATTTATCCATAGAGCTGTTCACAGCCAATACAGTTTGGTTGTAGAGGTAACATTGGGTACTAGGAAGTCATCGCAATTGTGAAAGTCAGTGAACAAAAACCTTGAAATTGTGAAGCTATGTACTCATCATATAAACGGTTTAAAGAAATAGTACATAATACATAGATATGGGTGTACTTAGTGGTGATATGTAGTTGTCTTTCTTTTTTTCTTTGTATTATTGTAGTGAATGTATGATAGTGGTGTGTATGTAGTTTGTCCGTGTGTAGTTTATGTCTGCCCCTAAGTGGGAACTGTAACTTATTTGGGTGCGAGAGAAAGCATATTATTATTATCATTATTGTTATTGTTATTCACAATATATGCATCTATGTGTTGCATGTCTAACTAGACTGGAATCAAACAAAACACATCAATGACACATGCAACCTCTTCAAACAAAGACAATCACTGCAATCACTAGCTACCACATCACCAAAACCAAAAAGCATTGCTCAGCACGTGTTCCCCAATTGTTGCAAAAAAATGTCAATATGCAAGACAGTGCATCATGGATAGACTTAGCTAGTGCAAGTCACTAAATAATAAAAATACAAAATTTGAGTAATGCAACAGAAACTGCAATATTCACTATTATTGATGGTGCAATTTTGTATTTTCTATCTTTTACATTTTGAACAAATTTTGATCAACACACCTCATCGGTCATCCCGGATGTTTGTTGTTCTGCTGTCCCTTGAGGCTTTCGAGCAAGTCTAGGAGCAACAATTCCAGACAGGCCAAGTATGCGTTCTGGTGGTGGTCCTCCTTTCGGCTGGCCACGTATCACCACGCTGTCACCAGACAAAACCTGCGAACCAGACGTGCGCACGGGTCATTTCAATAAGACGATCGGAAAACCCTGACCTGCTTGATAATTCCTTTGTGTATCTGTGGCGGTTGCGCCATGACTTGCTTCAGTAACAAAACGTAAAAGTACAATACAGACAAACCACGTGAGTAACTGTGAATTGACCGGAAGTTAATAAATAGCCCGTAGGTAGGAGTAGTCTGCACTTTTCATTTGTTTGGCATGGTTCAGTTCAGTTGGAAAGAAAACTAGTGACTCCGGAGGTAAGACCTACTCTAAACTACGTAGTTAGACTAAAACTATTGTCTAGAAATCGAAACGAAGTTATTGGATGGACTGAAAAGTATGTGGAACCAGAACATTGTTCCATAATTTAGATCCCGTATAAGCTCGTCATATCCGCTATTATTACCGCGGTTGGTGAAATGCATGTTGCCACAGTGTGTTGGTTTACTGCGCTGAGTATTATCAGCGTATCCTATGGAGCAGATGTGTTTCTAGAGAACATATCTGTGACAAAACTTGCTTTTGGAAGTTGCAAGTAGGTTCAGTCGACTGACTATACACTACTATGACTGACATTTGTTCTTTCTATATTGCATCTAGTCGACATGATCTACCACAGCCACTTTGGGATAGCATAGGAAAGCAAGAACCCGACCTCTTTTTGTGGTTGGGGGATGGTACGCATAACCTGATTCTGAAATTTGGCAGCTCTGTCATGTTGCTGAGAAATGGTGTAGCTGTTACTAGAGCGGGGTGCGGCCGGTTGTGACTCATGCCGCCGTGGGGTTTCCAGTTATGGTAGTTGCCCGCGGTGCTGCTGGTATGTACATGACCCCAGTGTGTATGTACATAACCCAGGTGTTTGTATGCACTTTGCCCTAGTGGCTCTGCAGAGAGGCAAGAGACAAAGGGTGATTTTCTCGAACTTGGGACACTTTCTAGATCTGTGGCACTGTACTGTACAACTTGAGTTAGGCCTCCCTTACCATAATTATTCTAATTGAAGCACCCCTCTTACTGAAGCGCCATCTGAGTTGCAATTATATATTAGGCTCTAATTAGAGTACCTTTTGGAAAACAAAATAATTTTTAGAGGCGCTTAACTATTTCCAATCATTGCGAAAAAAGCAAGTAACAATAGGTCCTTATTGATTGCCTAAATGGCACTGCTGTATCCCTGGCTGTATCCTGTAACGTTTTCTAGATGGTAATTGAGGAACAGCTGTATTTGAAGGTTTGCAAAGCACAGGTTAGGGTGCACCTAACATGTTTTCCTATTTTCCTAGTGGTGTAGTACCTTACATTTTACAATGAGCCCTATGACTGTAATTACATAATCACCCTGTAAGTACCCCTCTAAGTGAAGGGCGCCTTGTGGAGCCATAATTATTTTTTACACTCTAATTGGAGAGCCATTTAGATTGATAATTATTATTTAGAGGCACTATAATTAGAATAATTATGGCGCTCTCCATAGATTAATTAATAATTACTTAAGTAACTTTGCTGCAGTCACTCTGCTCTAACTTTCCACTGTAAATAGTTTATGACTGTAGTTAATTAACAGTTTGTTTGTCTTGTGTGTAGCTGTGTATGCTGATACAAGAATATTTCCATTTGTGTGGAGGTCATCTTCACTGTCAGTAGTTAGAGACAAATTCCAGCAGCAGAAAAACAATCCGAATTACAAAGTGGGTGATTGAATATGATTTAAGGTGGTGTGATTTGTGTGTGTGTGTGTGTGTGTGTGTGTGTGTGTGTATGTGTGTGTGTGTGTGTGTGTGTGTGTGTGTGTGTGTGTGTGTGTGTGTGTGTGTGTGTGTGTGTGTGTTCTTAAGCAAGAAACTAACACACATTTGCTTCTCTCGACTCAGGAGAATAAATGAGTACCTGGTCATTGACTGGGGTCTTAAGCAGCCATCGGCTGTGACGTGACATCAGCCACTGGGGTCCTGGTGAGACTTCGGGTGCTCACACCACAGTTGGCTTCACAAGTCGGTGCTGCTGCAAGTGCCTGGCCTGGCTCCAGGAGTTTGCTAGCGCAGGCCCAGAGTTTCCTGAGTAGCGCACAGGGCCCAGCTTAACAGCTGGGGGCGTGACCTCTGAGAGGCAGCTCCTGACATTTAGGATTTTTAGGTGGGTGTGTGGGTGTGTGTGGGTGTGTGTGCACGCGCGTGCTCCCATTGCACACCTACCTGCCTGCGTGCGTGTGTGTGTGTGTGTGTGTGTGTGTGTGGGTTTGTGTGTGTGTGGGTTTGTGTGTGTGTGTGTGTGTGTGTGTGTGTGTGAGAGAGAGAGAGAGAGAGATGATGATTGTGATCAGACATCACCCAACAATTATGGCTGCATTTTTGGTATTCTGAGCAAGTGAAGTACACAATGCCTATATAAATGGTTTGTGTACAATAGTGTTAGAACCAACTTGTTAATAAAGCCTGGGTTAAGAACTAGAAGATGAGATGAACATTTGGAACACAAAAGTGAAAACTAGCTGTAATTAGAGATCAATTAAGATATGATATGCAGTAATCTGGGGCCTTAAAGGAAAGCAGTTTGGTCACCAAAAAAGTCTTGCTACTTTGTTTACTGTAAACAAGTATGTTTCAATACTTAATCTGACATTCACTACTTAATCAATATGAAGAATTTCACTTAGTTGACATACTTCAGTGCAATCAATGCAACTTATACTATAACAGTTTATGTTCTAGACAGATACATGTCACAGAATTTCATCATTGTCTCACTCTTTGTCTAACGGATGACGTAAGCCTTCCCAGTTTCCTGCCATAACGTGATAGCTATGGTCTTCAAAGTCTTTCTTCATGATCTTCAACAGCTGGTGCACTTAACTCTGGGTCTTACGATGTGTTGTCAGGATCTTCAGTAGATACATTGACACTCTGGTCATAATCAAGAAGAGCAGCTGACTTACATGAGACTTCAGGCTTTCTTCAAAACGAGGCAATACTCCACTGGCATGTAGACATTGTGACACCACAACTATGTCCATGTGATCTCTACATGCCAGTCATGACAGCCTCGTGGACTGTGCATTCCTTCTGTTAGCGCGGTTGACTGGATGACGAACATGCAAAAGAAAGATGCCAATTTGTCAGCATTATTTAGTCACTTTTGGCCACGGTGTGACCATAAATATTCACCAAAGAAAACTATTTGTTCTCAAGTGCAACTAAATAGAGCCTTGTAATCCATTCTTGAAGTGATAGAATTAAACCACGCTAAAAGTCTTGCAATATTGTTCTAAACAACTTATGAGAGACAATACTCTCTTTGTTGGAAGGTTTTGGGTGGTCACTATGGGGTTAGAAAATATGCCGTGCACACGTGGCACTGTTTTATGAATAATTATTATGTTGCTATTGTGGTGTACATCTGTTGATGTAGCAGACTGTTTGTGATTGTTACAGTGTAGCATTGTAAGGCTTGTCTCTGGTAACTAAAACAGTGCCAATAACTGCAGTGCTAAATGAGAACTGTCTAGACCTGAGTCATCGAGTCATTTTGACCACCTGTAAGAGAATGTATTGCTCTGTGTTTATACAGAGATTCCAGTCACCAACACTGCTTCTGTCTTGCAACAGTTACTTGATGTTGCTTGGAGGGAGCTGTACGAAAGCTTGTCTGTTTTGTAGAGTAGAAGCATCTAAACCAATGTAGTTTTATTATTAATGGACTTTGAACTATTAGACATACTATGTTAGATGCTGATTTCGATTTTATTAGGCAATGCCAAATAAGGTAGTTTGTCCAACATATATAGAATCTAAAATAGCTATGCTGTATTAGCTTATCAACTGGCAGCCATAGGCTGTAGTATTATTATCAACTTTGGTCTGTTTTAGAAGTGGTAATACCAGTGACTGTTTACAGTGTTCTTATTGTCTGTTTTGAAGCCAACCCACAGAATGACAAGAAATAAGTTCTAGTGGTTTCTGTTGCGAATCAACTTTTAGAGTGTCATGCATCTTGCATTTTGCAGTTAATTAACAAGACTTGGTCTGAAGGATCATATTTAGGGCACCAGATGACTAAGCATCGTACCTGGTACCTGTATATAGATCATAGGTGTTTGCTTGCAGAACACTAGACAAGCAAACTTCACCATATTGGTGGTTAATTCATCAAGTTTCTTATTATGTAGTAGGGTTCTTGGCAGACGCTTACCAGCAATAGATGTTCCTTGCCCAGAAACATGTCAAGACTTACAGATTTGAGATGAAATAAGTAGATTATTGTGTTTGAATTGTGCTATAATGGTTTGACAGTGGTTTTTATCCACTAAAGCAAATTAATGTAATGCATATGGCTCTAAAAGCTGTCATGCACGTTATGTGTCTTTTTTAAAGAAGTTACAGAATAAATCTGACTCATGAAGGGTCAAACTTGTGCTCCTGGTGTCTTTGCATTTGATTTTCATATTAATACGGGGCAGAACCAGTGCTATAGTTGTCAGTTATTATTTTGTTTCTGCATTGTTGATTGTAATAGTTGTTGCTGTTTGTACAGAAATTTGTTGACAGTGGAGTTCCAATATTTGGTGTATGGGACGATCATGACTACAATTTGAATGATGGTGGATACGTATGTGTGATTGTTACATTGTATAGAAACTATAAACAACACTGTTACAGTTTGTTGTTGGTTTTAGGAAAATGTGGGAAGAACACAAGTTCAGCAAATTTTTCTGGATTTTCTTGATGAAGATGCAGACAGCTGGCGACGCAGTCGAGATGGTTTATATGTCTCTTATTTGTTTGGAAAAAATGATGAGAAAGTGAAGGTAGTGTTACTTTACTCAAGTTCTTGTGTCAAGTTTATAACTTGGTATCTGCTTAGTTGGTTCTTCTTGATGTTCGTTCTCACTTTGATCGAGCCACTGGAGATGTTCTTGGCCATGATCAGTGGTCATGGCTTGAGAGAGAGATCATTAGTGATGATGGAGCTGCTCTAGTTCTTGTTGCCTCTGGAGTGCAAGTATGGGAAATTCTTATTTTGGAATTAAAGGGTGAAAGGGCGTAGAATTGGAATAAAATAAGAAGTTGATTTTAAGCTTGTTAGGATGAAGATGGACCAACTGGAATTTTTTAATTCCAGCTTTATGGACATTTGACTTTGGTTGCTTGTCAGGCTCTTTTGTCTTAGCTGGTCTGTAATGGATCAGCACTTATATTGATTCATTGACAGGCACAAGTCTATAATAGGATGTTTGTTAAGTGTAGCAAACTCCTGCACAGGTTTGGGGCTATAGATTTCTTGTTTTATTTGCAGGTCTTAACAGAGATGACTATCATTGATAAGTTTGGAAGTACACCATACAGTAAACAACGTTTGCTGAATATTCTCAGTCAAAATCCAAAGGTACACATGTCAGTTATTGCTCTACTAGAAATCTCATAACCTTTTCATGATTTATTGTGGAAACCAGTTGTTTACTAACTGCACTGTACAAAACACGTTAGTGAAGTAGTTATTTAACATATGTTAGTGGGTGAACAACTTTAGTGTGACTTTTTTGTTGTACTACACCATTTCAGGATACATTTACGCATGGTCCCATCAAACTTCTTTTATGTCGATTCAAACTTTTATGTAAAGTCACATCAAGTTTGTACGATGTTAGATCAAATTTGTCCATAGTGATTGTCACGTTAATTTTATATTCTGTCAAATTAAGTTCTCGGTCACTTCAAATTACACGAAGCTAATTCAAATGACAGCAAGTGATTCAAAGAACATTTTAACAGTTTCAAGAATAACGACTAAGAAGAGCATTACCTCTTGTTCTTTCTTAAGCCTGGTTCACAGTATTGACGCAGACGCTCAGCTGAGTGTCAAAGACACCGCCTTGACACAGGCGGCATCCTTTGATGTTAACGCTGACGCTGGAATAGGATTCATTTCTATTCCAGCATCAGCGTCAGTGTCAACATCGGCGTCAGCACCATACTGTGAACCGGGCTTTACATGCATCGTACTTGGATATGAGTGTGACTGACAGGTTGAAAGTGACAGTGATAACATTTGATCTAGCACCACACCAACTCAATGAACAAGAACAAGAAAGAACATTAGGACATGCCACTTTGAAAGCTATTTCTTGTATTTGACGTATGTGGATTAAATTAGATGTAGCAGGTTTCTCATCAAAGTTCTAATATGAATTTTTTATAGATACAGTAGAACCCATAGGTCAAGATACAAGAAACTGAATGCAGAATCTCTTACTATTATTTCAGCATCTATACAACTGTACTGTCATTTTATCTTAGGTCTTCAGGTGTCAGAATAAGTGGAAGCTAGGCTTTTTTAATATGCAAGTCTTCTAAACGTCTTTGTTTTTAGCACAACAATGCTGAATGTGTCTCATTTATGCACCTGAAATGTGATGTGACACAGTACAGTAGTTGCTAACCATTCATTCTGATAATGCCAACACCTTCTTAGCTAACAGAGGCACATTTGTACAACTAACAGGAATTCAGATAGAAAACATAGTCATGCATTTGAATTAGGTGGGTATTTGTTATTATTTACATTGTTGATTTCTCTGAGATGGAGCTATAAGTTTGATGGTTATGTGTGTTGTGTATTGATGATATAATAGAGGCAATTGTTGCAGTGATTTTGGAATTGCAGGTGTTAATACTGTCAGGTGATGTGCACTTTGGAGAAATCAGCTGCCACAACACTTCTAGTGAGGCCATCCTCAATAAATGGAACTGATTAGTCTGTGTACTTGGTTATGTTAATAGGTTATCCACTTTATGAATTGACATCATCTGGCTTAACACACAATTGTCTCATTTCTCTAGTACCTGAAGTCGTTTGCAATGTGGCCTTAAAGTATGCAGAAATTAAAGTGTGACTTTGTTTTAGTGTGACTCTATTTAGTGTGCGTCGTAAAACAGGCTTCTTTGTGTTGAACAATAATGTACAAACATTAGGTGTTATGTGTAAGATAAAATTTAGTCTTAGTTTGGAAATTTGCACCAAACCATTTAAAATCACCAAACTGTAAAATGGACGATATTATCAATATCATTTATAATTTAGAGAAGTTTCATGTCATTTTGTCAAGTCAACACCTGCATTCATAGCAAATTGTAGACTTGACAACTGTTTTTATTAGTTGTTGCTATTAAAGTTGTTCTTTTGGCAGCTATTTTTTGTCACAAAAGAAACGGATTTCACCCTATGTATATTCAGGTCTTAACTATGGAATGGTCACTATCAACTGGAGTACCCGTCAGGTATCTTTCTCTGAGTTCTAGTTTCACATACTTGAACCATTATTCTGCCTTTGTATGGTAGGTAACTATGGCTGTCTATGGTCAAGATTATGTAGTTATGAACCACTCTTACAACATGACAACGGCGAGCTCAGTATGTCATGTAGAACCTTATTTTCTTCGTGAGACTTTGCAATTGTATTTAGGGCTTGGGAAGATTTTGCCCAACCTCAACAGCAGAACACTCAGGCACTTGGGTAGTTACTTGGACATTAGGGTTGCTTGTGACATTGGCTATGTGTCGGAAAGTGCTTTGCAGGTATGGTATAAGGGAGAGTAGATTAAGTACAAAAGTAGAAAGAAGGACTGATAGTGAATAGTGACATTGTTTAATTTCTTTTTAATACATATATCTCAACAATAGAACAACTGCAGTACATGATTTGTTGTTATGTAGTACTGTTTGTGTAATAGTTCATTAATTATGTGCATGAGATAGTCTGTACTTGGTACAGAGTGGTGCTATATAATACAGTTGTTGCATGGGTGTTTGTGGTACTGTTTTATGTCAAAGGGGAAATGAACTGGTATTGTGAGAGGAAATGAACTGACATTTGTACAGATGGCAGTTGTATATTCCATACTTCCTTGTCAGGAAATATGTAGGATTGTGCATCATCATGTGACCTTTGTTTGGCATTGTTTTTCCTGTTTGTTGAAATGCTTCACATTACATTCTCAGTCTAAGAAAAGGTTATCAACCACAACATCCAGAGTCAGGTACCGAGATCTAGGTGTTTTTCTAATGTCTGACGGTATGGCTAGTGTTTGCCATCCAAATGCACATATCGATCAATATCTGTAGTAGTGTGGGTGTTCTTGCATTGACCAGTTGTCTTGTATAGCTGTTTGCTTAACTAATTAATATGGTGTGGTAAATGAAGCCTGTACCATCTGTAGATAGTTAGTAATTAGCTGTTGTGGAAGACACTGTATGATAGCTCGGTACCCACATGACACTCACATTTTATCAGTCAAGTAAGTCACTGTTGACTGCAAGACTGAAGCAACTGGTTGTGATGAGTCATGTTTGTATACAGAATATTATAATGCAACGTTGCTTTGTCATTTTCACGAGTCATAAATACCTACACATTGCAATACAATGACTCTGGCATAGAAGTAATTTGCATACAATGGGTTTACAAGCATATGGGTTCAGGTCACCATGATGATTGGGAAACCATAACTTGTTATGTCATCACACACAAGGTCTGACGTATGGCCTGTAGATGCCTGTACCTGTACCAGAGACTGGTTGATTGATGTGCATAGAAACTCATTTGACCTTATTATAATGTGCTCTCTGCATATGTTTATTATGTACCATACTAAGCAATTGTCTGGTACTGCTGACATGAGCAGTTATGCCAAACAAATTGCTTCCGTTGAACTACTTATTTAAGGAGGCTTTGAAAGTTAACGAGTCAGTATGAATTGAGGTGTAGGTAGATCAAGTTACTTTGTTAACAACCAGATCAGAAGATGCAGAAAACAGACGTCAGATTTCTTCTTTGCTTTATTGTATCACTTTGTGTAGTCTCTACTTATGAGACTGCTTTGCCATTATCAGCTGAGAAAATGTTACTGAGAGATCATCCCTCCTCACGACCAGCTAATCTGACTGTACCGCACACAAAAGTTCGAAGTGTTGTTCCCTCACGGTCTAACGGAAGAAAGGAGAATGAGAGTGATGTAATAAGAAAGACTCTAACAGCTGGATTTGTCAAGAATGCTCTAGCTAACAAGGATGGTAGACAAAGGAGTCGGTCTCAATCTTTTTTGCCATTATCCTTGGCATCATCGAGTGCATCACTGCCGCAGACAAAGAGCACTTGTGACAGTCTTCCCTACAGAGTGACAGTACGGCATGTAGTCAGCAATGTTATTCAGTGTGAACGGAAAGTTATGGTGAAAATGTGTATGGGATACTGCAGCAGTTACATGCAGCCAGCTGGGAGAAGGGCTTCTTCACGATGCTCTTGTTGTAGAGGAAAGACTATTCATGTTGACGTTTCTCTTCACTGTGGTGCTGCTGGTAGAGTGATCAAGAAAGTTCCTTCTGTTCCAGTGTGTCACTGTCGGCCATGTGCTCTAGTAAATCTTCATTAACTTAAGTTTAACTTACTTTGTTGGTGAATATTGGTTGAAAATTTTTACACTTTAGGCCTGTGTATAGTGTGTAGACTTCATGTAATGCAACTCACTGCTGATTTTTAGTAATTAAACTCTATGTTTTATATATTAATTAACTCTAGTAGCTGCAGGCAACAACTCAGGCACCAGGTGTGCTGTGATTTATCCAAAAAGACTTCGAGAACACAATGAATTGATATATTAATAAACAACAAATTACGTATTTCTTGTTTCGAATCTACATCATGATGCACCCTTAGATCCTTCTTGTGTGTGTGTGTGTGTGTGTGTGTGTGTGTGTGTGTGTGTGTGTGTGTGTGTGTGTGTGTGTGCGTGCGTGCCTGGGTTTCTGTGGGTGTGATGGTAGGGAAAGAAGCCATCTGCCTCTAGTTGAATACGGATACGTAGTATAGAGTACCTTAGGAATTAGGAGCGGGTTTTCTTTGGTAACAAACAGTTGTGCTTACTGTCTATACTACAGATTGTAGGGATGTGCACTTACGTGTGGTACTGTACGTGTACAAAAAAATTCACTTTGTAATGTATAGGTTCCTGATGTGCGTCTACGTACCGTGGTGGTTGTCTTGTACTCCACCGGTACCTTTCTTGTATACAATTAATAAGAATCTTGACAGCATTTTGTTGAGTAGTGCTGTTCACTTCTCTTCTGTTTACGTGGGAGGTGTCACTATCACGTCTGTAGTGTGATTCTACGAATGGAAGGCGGATCGTAGTTTCACAGCCAGAGAACCGCGGTGCCGGTTCCCGCTATCAAGTGCACTATCACACCTGACCTGATGTTCGCACCACTCTGTTGCCAACAAAGCTACAGTTGGTCTCCACAAACTGTCTACTGGATCTTGGAGGAGACAAAGAATGGGTTTCTGCTTTCATCATATGCTTGTCCATTATGTAAGACGTTTGTGTCATCTATCCTTCGTAATTCTCGTGATAACAATAACATTGCAACAAGGAGGAGGAACCGCAGAAAGGACGAGGACCGAGAGCTCGCGGTCAACAGCATCTGTTGCTAACCTGTCGAAAGTTGACTCTTTGGTGAAAACTACAGACAGTCCTCAGTACACGAGCACTCCTTTTCCGCTTCAGCCGATCGTGTACGCAGCAGATGAAAAACTTCGTGTCTCTAAACCCCAAATTAGGTATGAGTATGTCATAGAACAATATAAACAAACAGTGAAAAATCAGCATCGTTTGACACCGACGTCTGCTCAAAAGTCACCGGCGAAGAGACCAAAGCCGCCAATTAGACAGGAATGTCTACCATGTACTGTTTCACGCTTCTTCACTCGCAGAACAGCTAGTTGTCAACCTACTCGTCGTTTTGTCGCCGTCAGCATAGGATTCTGTACTCAACGATTTTCTACAATACTGTGCTACGGTGAATGCGTCAGTTACTCTGAAACACATCTGCAGAGGGTCGCCAGTACTACCAAGATATACGAAGTCGCACACGTTTGTCGCTCTTGTCGGTCAGTCGGTGAAGTAGAATACAAACTAGAAGAAGTGCGATGTTCTGGATACTCAAAGTACAAAGTGAAAATACCAATAGAAAGGAAATGCAGTTGCCGGCCTTGTAGTCTGTCTAGTTTCGTCTAGAGCGAAACATTCGCACGTCTGGCCGTATATATATGGTGTATACATGCATCGGAGGCCGAGCACATCTCTGTCTTCGTAGCATCGACACTTGTAGCGTTGTTACCGGTGGCTGGTTGTAATTACGCTGTGAGTTTTGTGTTAGCAAATAAACTGTTAGACAGTCTGTTTATAATAAAGTCTACTTTACTGTACCACAGTTGTGAACTAGTTGTCTGTGTAGATTTACCGCTAGGCAACTACGGAGACCGTTTTTCAAGATGATGTTATCTTCCCATCACATGGGAGATTTGGTACCTATAGATATGCTGCATGTATAATGGGGTATTATGGTAGTAGCAGTCGATAGACAGTCTACTGCAATGCACTGAACTGAAGTTGGTGTGAACAGAACGTCAGTTGGTCTTGCTACAAACTTAATATTAATGAAACAGCAACTATCTGTTCATCATATTTCTTGTAAGAAACAGCGGATAGTATCAGAGTTTCTAACCAAAATGCAATACATATCCTACAATCTAGAGAATTCGTACATGAAAACGTATGACTCAATCCATTCGTAAAGACACGCTCTATTCTGCTCTATATACAAATTTAATTAATTCCAAACTACATCAGTTGTCGTTAATTAAGTCCAAATTCACTCGGCTGTATCGATAGAGGTAGGAAGCTGTGGCTCATTTGTCGGTATCGGTATCATGCCCGTGCCGTACAAGTCAGTATCAGTTGAATTTACTGCTCCGACGATTTTTGGTAAATGAATTGAGCTATGACTTGTGTTTGGCACTTCTTGGGTTGGTCCAGTGAGTGGTGGACAGCTGGAGCCGAGATTTCTTAGCATAGTGTCCGTTCTGTAGATGATGGTCGAGTTGGAGTGTACACGATGAGCTCTGACTGCCGTCACGATACCGAGCTGTTGTCTACTCATTCGACCGAATACGACGTAGCTAACGTTGGGTCTCAAATACGGACACGAACACAAGGACAAGTCCTTGTTGATTGCTAGAGAGCCTTCGTCTTTCGCATCTAGATGCAATTTAACTAGCGTGTTGGCTGTGAGGTTCGTGTGCAGACCCTGCCGGTAGACGGCCAGAATCTCGACCACAAATCGATGTTTCTGTCTTTCGACGGGCTTCACTCTTAGAGCTAAATTAGCAAAACAAACGAGAGTGAGCGTATATGTTAACTGCAACGGTCTTATAAAACAATTTACAGTCTAAATTCGGACGTTTTGTCTAGTTACGACTAGTTCTTACCGAATTCAAATCTGCACAAGTCTCGCAAGTTTTTGATCTTACGATAACATTCCTTGCAGCCGCCTGTACAAAATAGAAGTAGATTAGAGTGTTAAATGGCAACCCTATTTCTGTATCTAAAATAATTACAGATTAACACGTGACCGTAACGTAAGCACTTTTGCCGGTACCGATTTGACTAGGTAGTCATTGACTGATCATTCATTTTGATTTTACCTTGTCCTACCGTAACACGGTCGAATTGAGCTCCGAAGTCGTACCTCTAGTGTGCATGTATGCGTGCACGTTGGTTTAATTAAAGACCGATGGCGACAAATACAACATGCATGCCCCTGAAGTATGACGTGTATTGTTGTTGCATGATGTGGTCGCGTATGTGTGCGTCTACAACGAAGGCGGATGTGCCTGCGGTAATGTCGGAATTACGGATAACAAAATGACGCAATTTTGGCGTCCAATCGTTTCGATTTACTGATACAAAAACGCGACTATTTATAGTAGTAATTGGACGTCTGCCACTTGCTCCCAGCTACACCAGGGAGAGATATGCATGCAACAGCAATTATAGCACTTACCCTGATGAGTATCTTGAAGAGTGTGTCGGTCAGAGAGATTTCTCGTCGATGGTAGTATCGTTCGAAGTTTCGGCTTTCCGACGAGGCGAGGTTTTTCACCATCCCATTCTGGTTTCTTTTCTGCAAGCGAAAAAGTTTGTCACAAACGTTCAACTTGTGACTAAGGTATGTAAGTCTAGGGACATTAAAACGTAACATGTTCCTGTAAATGTCAACTCTTTTCCGCTAGCTTGCTAGACTTAACAGTTCGAGACAAGTTGACTGCGTGTCTAGACCGTAAAGAATTAGAAGAGCGATTACTGATGAAGTAGAGAGATGCCCTAGGTCGTTTAGACAAGAATTTTGAAATAGATGCGTTGCAAAGTGAATACCAGGAGACTTCCGATGATCACTTGCGCAGATGCAAAGCACTCCGCCTCTCTCGAAATGTCAACCTATGGGCTCTTGAGTGGAATACTAACAGATTGGATGCGCCCACCTCACACTACACTTACAGTTGAACTAAATTACTTACGAACAGGTTCTGCCAAAGTACTTCCACTTACCTACATATACTTCTGTCGTTCGAGGAAGACGGTCAAGAACGGTAGCTGGTAGAGCGAGCTTTAACTTGGGATTGAGGGAACGACGTTGCAAAGCGGACTTAGTTCCATCACCTAATTTACTTATTCGAGCATGACTGTGGTCATAGAGTAGAACGATGAGCGTGATTGTCAACCATTTGCTCATCAGGTTGGTCTTGTTCTCTCGACTCGGATCAGTTCTACACAACATCTCGTGACTAAGCAGCAGACGATTTGCAGTTGTACCGCACCAGTTGCACTCGGTGACAGAATGATAGCTCGAGGGTTCGTAATGCTCACTTATAAAGTGCTAGCTGGGCGGAGATATCTAGATGTCGAAGATATTTACATCATTTCCGCTGTTCATCATGATTACTCACTTGGAGCGCGTACACGATGTCGGTTCGGTGCAAGAGACCGGTGCATTGATTGCTAGAACAGCCAGTAGTGTCTAACTACGAGAAAGTAACATTCTTCTCGACTGTAGGTAGAGCTGCATGTTTCCTTGATTCCTGTCTCATTCTTTACGCAAGAGACACACTAATTAACAACCAGTATTTACATGATTGCGGTTACTGTAAACACTGCCGGTGCAATTTGTTAGACCGAGATACTTCTCAAGCATCGCCATTTAATCACCGTGCCAGCACAATAGCGGTACCGTACCGTACCGTGCGGTCTGTTAGGATTGTGCCAGCGAAGATATACAACAACTACTATAGAGGTTGACGTCGACACCCAGACAACAGTAACACTACAACAGTGTAGCTACCTAACTAAACACTCTCTTTAGACACTAAAATATTTATGACTTTGAGAGGGTTCATTGCCAGTAGTGCATGAGAAGACCTTGCGTTAATTGTGTCAAGTGCAGTCCGAAGTCTGACAAGTTAACTAGTGCTTTCTACCAACCATCCATGTGCGTCACTGTAGAGCAGAAAGAAGCCGGACTCTGTCGCTGGGTCGACTGTATCTGCCACTGACACGGTGACTTACAGGAACCAGCCGGGTGACTTACAGGAACCAGCCGGGTTACTGACGCAGATGAACCGACATCTGCAAGCTGATTTACGTGGCCGGTCGATGGCTAATAATTTTCTCTCGATTAGTCTGACTTTGCATATAATTGTGATAGAAGTGTGCGTTTATGTTCGTGTGTGTGGACTCGTTGACATATTGATGGTCGACGGATTTGCCTTGCAGGCCATGCGGGTTTGAACGGTTTCGTGTATTTTGCTACAGCTCGAGCGTGACGTCAAGAACATATGTGAATAGAGCTGCCGTATTATTATATCTACGGCCTTTATATATATAGAAATCTTTCGTACATCGAACATTAGCATCATGCAGATAAGTGGTAGATTGGTAACTCACTTGACTGTCTGCAAGCAATAACTAACACGGTGTGTACACAATGCAATACACTAGGAACCTAAATAGAAGTTCGACTGTGCAAATTGATTTACGAATGTAAATGATTTGTGCTACTTTTACGCGACACGAGTTTAGAAAAATATGAATAAGGGAGAGCGCTATCGCCGTGTTTATGTTGACAGCTATAACTCTGTAGCTAGAAAGCCATGCATGTAACCTTTGGTGACAGGTTGGTTTCAAAATGGCGCATCACTCCCGTGTGTCTAAACTTCTAAGATTCACTATAAATGTAGTTTTAACGATCCTCGGCTGATTGCTCGTACTCGACTCTGCTGTACGCAAAATTGTCGATTTGTCCGCTGAATACACCTAGAGAACTGCTGTCCGAAGCAAAAAGAAAAAGAAATACACTTCTATTAATAACGAACCTCAATTAATGGCAACAAACTTGACGTGTTTTGCATATGCATCTAACTATCAATGTATCTTAATTAGTTAAGATAAACGTATAACTGAAGTTATAGAGTTCGAACGTCTAGTATCTATTATAAAATTAACATGAGTATGATATATATGATAGCCTAGCTGTGCATCGAGCAGCTCATATGATTCTCTATACGTATGCATGTCCATCGGTCTCTCTCTAGACTTTATTTCTATATTGGCTATTCAATTATGTTTTTTCTGCATGTTTGATGACTTGTTTTTGTCAAAATCCCCTTCAGTTGGTTGAGCCGCCGTCGCTGTCGCCAGTGTTGATCCCGCTGCGTCACATGTCAGTGACGTCAGTTTCTTTATCCTTTTGTGAATCTTCCGGCGAGTTGACTGGTCGGGAGGTAGTTCGAGTACAAGGTTGAGAGTGAGCGAAATTTTTCGAGACTCGACGTCTCTAGCTTTTGCGTAGCCGAAGACCGTGTACGTGTGGTTCGCTCGCAGCATCGGGCAGTGACGAGAGAGTAGTTGCTTGTTTAGAATTGCCGGCGACGTTGGAACGCTGAAGTCAATGTCGAGTGTGGCCCTGACCGGGATATGTCCGTCTGTGTGCTGGATAGTGTTTTTGTAAACGCGAGAGACCTTGACATTGTAGCCTGCCGACCTGTGCTTACGAATGATGTGGACTTCAATACCTAAAGGTACGTGTACACGCAGCATTGAGAGCAATGATTCCCGACAAGTGCATGACATCAGCTGACTACCACTTACCGAAGTCATAGTTCTTTTTACAGAATGCCGACGACCGTGGGATCTTATTTGTACACTCGTTCTTATTCGCTGCAAGAGAAACAATATCGTTATCGAATTGTATCGTAAATATCTCTAGTACACGACGCATAGGAACTAGGAAGTACTAACAAAACCACAGCGATGTATCACAAAGAATTACGGTCTAGCGGTACACAGAATGTCTAATCCCACCTGTAAAAGCATCGTGAATGTCTCGATGATGTGTGGTCTTGGAAACAGTTGTAGCGAGACGAGGTTTCCCTTGCTGCCCGTCTTTTCTTTCTGTTGTAGTAAAGTCAAGAACAACAAACGACTGTAAGCACGCTCGACTAGTTAAGACATAAAACTTTGTACGAAACATTCAACCTTGATAAGGAGGTAACTGCGTGCTGTTTCCTTTTTCCTGAGAGCGAATCAACGTGCCACCGACGGGCAGCACCGCGTCTTTCAGAGATCGACACCGTACGCCACGTGGATGGCCAGAAAGGAGACATAATGCACCGAGCACTAGCATACAGTAAGACATTGTTCTCACTCGCTGTTCGACGCTACAAAGCAAACTGTGATGACAGTGAACGGAGGCATAGCTTTATATGCCGTTGACATGTACGACCGGCGTTCGGCTTCGAGTATTGCTTCACTGATGTTGCCGCCAATAACTCTACTAACTGTCATATTAACCGACGTGCCGCCGACAAATGGCTGCGTACCGACAGTTGTATCAATGTACTCCGCCCGTTTCTTCCTTAGATGCAACCTCTACAAGCCCATCTGAGAACTTATTGCGTTTGTGGTGGCGACGCACGCCGACGGTCGGGCTTCTCGGAACCAAAACGCATTAGACGTTGAACTATTTCACGCCTGTAGTGACCGGCAATTTTTCCTTGTTGCACCTAAGCGGTTCCTTTTCATGCGCCTAAAGCTGATTTGGTAGTGCTAGAGTTGATGAATACGCGCGGTACCGAAGTGTTAGCGCGTGACATTAGCTGGTGTTTCTATCGTATCAACCGCTTTATCCTACCGATTAGGAGCTCCGCCTTGAACAAACAGATTCCTAACAATTGACACGAACATGCTTGCTCGTAACACAGGAAAGGAAATTCAATGCACGACATCCGAGTGTTCCATATGGTGAAGGGGTTTCGAGGCGTGTCATAGTACCGAGACGACTCATACCTTTGATGCTGCAGTTGTGCATGAGTGCGTGTGTATCGTGACGTCAACATGCACTAGGAACTAGACTGACTGCCGTTAGGGAATCGTTACAATGGAGATACAACGCATTGCGCGTTCAAGTATTTGTGGTTTTGTGGTTCAATCGTAGAGACATTGTATAACGGATAATTATATTAGCTAGTCAATCGCGACGAATCATGATTCTATACCCTAGTTGCCACTGACACATATCAAGTCCCAAAGAACTACCTGGACATAGAAGGGCTGGGCTCCAAAATTATGTTGATTCTCGGTATCCATGTCATCATGCATGCAGTCGATCTTCTCAGGTCTTCATGTTTATTTCGTCCATTACTTCTTGAAATCTCTCTTAGCAGTCTGTTGGAAATACATGCGTTATTGAGTCACCGAGTAGAATTTACTCTAGGATTAATGTATAGTGAACAGAATTTCTATTATTATTATAAAATACGCAATCCCTAGTCGTCTCGCTCGTCTGGCTTCGAAATACTAAAAAAATTATAAGGAGAAGACGCGTTAGCGTATTTGGAACAGTGACCAATTAATTAATTAACTGACCGTCGTGTTCACAGAATATAGAGGTTTGGATATCTAATGTACTGAAATGTATAGCTTGATGCGTGCTGTCATACTGAAGACCGCCTTATTAGATACCAGCGGTTTATCTAGACACCCGAACACGAACTATCATACAGTATAGCTTCTTTGACAAGTCTCGTGGAAAAAGAAAGTTTGCACAGTAATTATTAATTAATTAATGAAGAAGCACTTGAAGTGCAAACCCTCGGCCGGTATGCACCTTGAAGGTAAATTAGTCGCGCGATGACAAAATCGTATGACAGAATGGTACGATGTGGGTAATAAATAAGAAGCATAATTGAAATGGCAAAGGTCGACCTCGAGGTAAGTCACGTGACTGGCTGCTACCGTGTACGACGGGTAGCTACGCAGTTCGTCGACCGACGTCCCGTATGACCTCGCTTCTATTTTTTACAACCTTCGCTCGTCGGTTCTTTGTGCAGGTGATTGTTTGTGCAGCTTTTGAGGTCGTAACTATGGCCGGTTTTAGACGTGGCATAGGTACCAGAGGCAAGACAGAATTAGATGTGGGAACGTTACAAATGCAGCTAGATTAGCTAGGCGTTGTTTTTAGATGCATGTTACAAATAGAGTTGTTTCCAAATGATGGAACAAGCCAAATGCTACAAGTCGGAGAGCCTCGACGCTAGGCCTGGCTGGCAATCTTCGCCTTACGTGATGAAGTAACGGGCGTGATCGTTGTTCTGTTTGTTGGTGGGAAACCTAGGTTACAAAATGGAGACCAAACAAGCAGCTCACCACCGATTTTCCAGCTCACAAGAATGCAAAGTCTCGTTCTTTGCGCAGCTTCTCTAGGCATCTTGTTGTCTGTGCGGCTTCTCTAGCTAGACGTCGCCTACTGTTGTAATGAGGTGACCCCAGAGCCAAAACAAAACATCAAATTATGCGGGGAAACGTGCACGTGCACATGTAGATTAGCTAGGCATCTGTTCGCTCTTGACTTTGGATACCGTAAAACAGAAATGAATAGAGACGCACTAGCGTACTTACAGGTCGGCCGAGCCGCTCTGTCCCACAAACAGACGCTGTCAAGGACAATGCACGTTCTCCTTCGCAAATTACCGTCAAACGCCAAATTTCTGTTGAAGACGACGCTAGTGATCGTTGCAACAACACCACGGCCGCTCAGCCACGCACACCCAAATTTCAAGCTGGCAGACTGCAGAACCACTATGCAGAAACACTGTGGAACAAGCAAAATGTTACAAGTCGGGTACAGCTACACACCTCGCACTGGTTGTTGTTGGGGAAACATACACGTACAAATGTATGTGCTAAACCCTTAAAGCAAAGGACTAAACACCATGTACAGGACGGACGCCCGATGGCCGAATTCTCGTCAGCAGCTACCAAACAAAGCGAGGTGGGGCCTCACGATGACATCACGTTCGTCTATTGGTCAGTAATGACACCACTTCTCGTCTATTGGTCGGAATAGCTTCATTTGCATCTCCGCTAACCAACTATATATACGGTCGATGGGTCGTACGGTCATCGAACGACTACTATACCCTCCACCCGGAAATCCGGGCCTCGGGTAATAATATGCAACGTTGTTTGCCCGAAGCGATATACATACGGGTGGCAGCCGACACCATTCATACGACATCAGTATGTATACATGCACTATGTACAACTAGAAATTAACAACTTTATGGAATCCGACATTATGTAGGGCGAAGGCAGTCAGACTTTCAGGAATGAAGAAAAATCGTTGATTTTGAAGCATGTAGCTAGATGCTAATGTTGGTAGAAAAACTAGCGATAACTAATTGCAATATCGATGCGTAGCCGTGCAAAGACAAAGTGCTGAAAGTCAATAATAAGAATAATCAATTGATTATAAACTTATGATATTTCTATCTCTGTTATTTGCCGCACTGGTACTCGAATTCCAGGCGCGTGCGCTAAGGGCCGGTGTTCAAGAAGTTACCCAAAGACGTAAGTATGAAGACCCAGAGGCTAAGCTGTATACATACTCGTGTGTATTACTATTAACTCTCTCCATATATATATATATATATATATATATATATATATATATATATATATATACTGTTATGGTGACAGTTTATTAATTAATTTACTGTTGAGCGCAGTAACTGTTTTGGTAATGAAAGCCACAAAAGGCTGCAATGCCAACTCCCAGTTTGTATATGATGCAGAACTGAAGCATACTGTTTCAGCAGCATTCTGATTAAAAGCATGATTTGATCTTTAGTGCGTTTTAATTGTACATATCTAGTAGCATGTAGCACATTTCCCTGCGTCAACATCATTCTCGCGTGAGCTTCTACTTTCTACTGCTGCCTAGATACTTGTGTCAACTTTTGGCTAATTATAAATTTATTAAACTTTGTAATTAGGGAAGACCATCTAGTATAGTTACAGACGCGTGTCACTGTCAATAACCCTAGACTGTTATTAACTGCTCTACTTGCAATGCAAACTTCCTTTTGCGAAATTCGGCGAACACCGCTGCATGCTAACGTTTACGAAACTTAGCACAATATATAGGTTCAAACCTACATACAGAAATGTAGTGTTTACAATGTATAGTGAGTTTGTTGATAAATTCTGGATAATTTCCTGACGCGTTTACGATAAGGTGGTTTACCTTTAATTAATATTTCAAATACACCTACACAAATTCGTTTAATTAATAATATAGTTAAGAGATTTCATCAAAATGCGCAAAGTCTAGAAAAGGTAGAGGAGACTAGGAAAGGGGAGTAAAATTACAACAAGATGCTATAGCTGGTATCTAGGGCAAGGTATAGCAAAGTGCATATATATCTTTTAGTTAGTATAGTGCCAATGACCTCTAAAACTACGGAGTCCCCTAGCTGACATACACTATCAAATACGGGACGCTTTAGTACAAAGCTGCAGAGCATGTTTAATTTCGTTTCTAAAAATAAGATTAAGTTAATTAGGTTAATTGATCATATACGAATCAGATGTGTTCTATAGATTTATAGATTCGAGCGCGAATTGCTTCTAACTTTTCTTAGCGTCATCCGATCATTTTGAGAAAGGACTCGATTCTCCCATCTGGGGCATGATCATTCCATATGGGACGGCTGCTATTACATTAGTTCTCGCTGACGACAGCGTCCTGCATGTAGTCATCGATGTGCACGGTGTTAGGAGCTAGAACACGTCTCTTTTACTTGAACTGTCAAGACAGGGGATGTTTGATGCAAAGCGAAACAGCGACTCGCTCTTATAATTAATTCTTTGGTCGACTCTCTAGCTAGCTAGCGAAAAGAAGCGCAGAGCATCGAACTCGTCTTCGTCAGTTCGGCCTCTATGACCGGGCGCATCTATCGGCTAGAACTATCGCAGTCGCATGTCCATGCTTATTGGATGGTCATGAACTATTTTGGGATAATCGGTCCGCTTATAAAGAGAAATAAAGACGCAATTCGCATAATTGACTTATACCCATACAAGGTGCAGATACGAGACCGTGCGGATACTTTCATTTTAGCAAAATATTGTCGCTCATCTACATGTTCTATACGATCTAAATATTTAGACGATAGCATCACCATAACATAATTTGCAAGAGCTAACCCCGAATGTACCACTACATGCACACCTGTATGGCGCGCCATTTGTGCCGTAATTAGTTAAGTGGAATTCATTTCTACTGAAGTAGAAATCAGCACTTCTACTGAAGTAGAAATCCATTTCTACTTAAGTGAAAATTGTTATTTCCACTTCAGTTGAATTGAATTCCACTTAAGAGAAATGAATTCTACTTTAGAGAAAATAGACCACTGAATTCTACTTAAGTAGAATCATTTTTACTGAAGTCAACTGATTACTACTTAAGTGGAAATGAGTTCTACTTAAGTGGAAATAAATTCTACTTAAGTGGAAATGAATTCTACTTAAGTAGAATTCAGTGGTCTATTTTCACTAAAGTAGAATTCATTTTCACTTAAGTGGAATTCAATTCAACTGAAGTGGAATAACAAATTTAACTTAAGTAGAAATGGATTTCTACTTCAGTAGAAGTGCTGATTTCTACTTCAGTAGAAATGAATTCCACTTAAGTGGAAATGAATTCCACTTAAGTAGAATTGAATTTCACTAAGTAGAATTATTTCTACTTAAGTAGAATTATTTCTACTTAAGTAGAAATAGCGGATTACGGCACAAATGGCGCGCCATACACCTGGTATCCGAATCATGTTGAATTCTTGCTTCGTTTGGCCAAAGGATCGTGCAGTTTCTAGTTAATCAAACTATTTGTGCGGCTGCATGTATAGATTAATTAATTGGCTAAGTCTATTGCAAAGTCTCAAACTATCTGCCCATATTCCCGGCGCCTACGTGCACGTCACAAAGTAATGAATCTTCGAAACAAACAGCATCTTCTTTCAAGCAATAGCTATTTTCAACTTTATTGCAATCTACTGTTTTCGCTTGACATGGCAACAACATACAGTATCTTACAAAATTGCAAATGCAGTTTAGTGTAGTTCCTTCATTTCTAATTTTCTTACTTGTGTAAGCCATGCAGGTTTGATATCACTTCCTAGTCGTCTTGTATTCCAACAATTCTTTGTTTCGGCTCTATCGATTAGTGTTAGAGCGTTAGAGTGGACGTGTGCCTCTAGAATATGTAATAAATCTATAGACAAGACGACGGCTAGAAAGACAAGCATTACTTCCCATCTTTGCATTAGCATCCATCAATTATTTTTCCATCTTTGCCGAAAACATCTCTGAACAAGTCTGCCCATGTCACGAACTACTTAATAAATTAACCACCTCCATTGCCAGAGGTAAACCTCCTCATCATGCAAAGCACCTACCTAGATGTCAAGTATCCCAAACGTGTAGACCGATGTACGTAAACATTTTTTCATTTTACACTGTATCTACTGCGTTTTGCAAACCTCATGCAGTCAGCTCTATTTCTAGTAGCGGTGCCACCAATAACTAATAAATTCGTAGCAGCTTGGCGAAGTTTACAAAATAAAGTAGTAGCAGACTTCTGTCTCTGCATGATTTAGCATACCCTAGCACGTGCAGCTATAGGTGTCTAGACCTGAACTCCTTGTCAGAAAGCCGTTACGGTCCCACAACAACCGCTATATATAATTATATATAATTGTTTAGTCGTTCCATTGTAAAAGAAGTAGAGCAGCCTAAAGTACAGAGTTTCTTGCCTCACAACAACCGTCGATATGCAGAATAGCAATTTCACTGCATGACGACTGCTTAGATATGTGCACTCGAAATCTACCCGTGTGCTTCTTTAGATTTCATCAACATTCAATCAGCAGTGCATGCCAAGTCTCACGTAGAATCAACCAAACTCATACATACTAGTTAAAGATTAGCATCAGTTTTGCGGTGTCAAACAAGCGCTCTAGCGTTTGTTAGTGCATCATCATCTCTTTTGGTTACAGAACAACCCTTGCCAAGTGGTAAACTCAACTTGCATGACCACCAGGGTAGTTACCCGTAGCACAGAAATAGGTGATGATAAGTGTTCATCACATTGAAAGTGTCATATATCTAGCCCAAGGACTATACCGCTGTTTCAACCAGAGTGGTACGTTGCGGTTACACATGACAAAATGCAACTGCTCATCCAGAGAATCGAGGACAACACTGACGTTGTCAATGCCTAAAAGTGTCTGTTTTTATAGCTTGCTCAATGCACTCTACACGGTGATGCCCTGAAGGATACACTTGTTTAGATTTACTTCAGTCTTGCTAGAGGCCAAGCTTTACGTCATCTAGACAAGCATCTTCTGTTGAGAGAACGCCCTGCCTATCTGTTGGCCGGTACCAGTGGGTATATATGCTCGGTACAGGTTTGATGTTTAGTCAATTCTACTCACTTGCTGACAGAGTCTTGCTACTGCAATCAGGAGATATGAAGATACCGGTGTGCTCTATCCTTGTCGCTGTCAGTGTGACTGCCACTGTCACAACCACAGTCAGTTCCCGGCAGTCAGAAGCAGCAGACACAATCAAAGATGCTGGTGTTCATGCTGCACTCAGAAACAACACAAAACCGGTTCATCCTGTGCTGAAGTCAACACTCAATGCGACACGATCCAGAAAGGTAGAGATGGAAGCCAGCAAGACCAATGCATCAGCTCAAGCTCCATCACATGTGTTGTCTAACGGAAAAAGACGAACTTCGAGTTCTTTGAAAAGCTCTCACAACCCAAACACCAAATCTGTACTAGGGCAGTCGGGATGTCAAGTGCATTTCCAATTCAGAAGTCTTATCATTGATAATTGTGCAGTCACTGTTAGAATAAAGACCTGTTCTGGATACTGCAGTAGCAGTGCATCTCCAGTCCTCAGAAACTATGAGACAAGTAAACAAGTCAAGCTAATACCAGTCTGCAATTGCTGCCGTCCTGTGAAACTGTCTTCAAAAACCACAACAAGAAAATGCAATGGTAAATCTGTTCAAATAACTCTTCCAGAAATGTCAGGATGTTCTTGTCGCCCCTGCCTTCTGATGTGAGGACAGCATTGAAGCATATGTAGAAACTCTTGCATATGGACTTGTAGTTAGTTGATACTGTGGATAGAACAGTATTTCAGATATGCCAAGACTACCTGCATAGCTGATATCTAGAGTAGCTGCTTTAGCGTCAATGATGTGTATATGTGGTCTATCAATTAACATTACAGAGATAGATGCATATCTGGGTCCCCATTTAACATTACATGATGTCTATAGATAGATGCATCTGCCTAAATACAAACCACATGCTCTCTAAATAGCACGACTAGAACAAAACAGTTCTGTATACCACTGATATTCATATATGACCTAATATTTTAGTACATACGACATGTAAACAAAGATGCAGAACAGACTACTGCCTGTACTTACATTATACATAGATAATAAATGTCAATCACATTCTCAGTGTCAATGACAACGCAGGCTCTAGCCAGCTAGACTGGACTATAAAACTAATCAATTAAAGAACAGATAGTATAGTAACTCTCAAATCACCGACCTAGCTCTTTAATTGGAAGACTGCTTTCTTTGAGCTGACCATAGGGTTCACTAGTGTTACCACCATGGTGGTGGCTACTGAAATCGTCGTTGTCTTTGCCTACCCTTTCACCAACTTTCACTGGACTGAGCTCTTTCAGACCAGAAACGGGCTCTGCATGCTCTTTTGACTTCTCTTTGCACTGATGGTTTAGGATTCGTTGTAGTACTCTGGTTAGCCTGGTATAGACCTCTGTTTGCGTTCCCTGCGTGAGGACAGCATGATGAACATGTAGAACTTCTTCACCCATTCCTCCATCAGACTTATAACCGAACGCAACGTAGCGCTTGCTGTGCTTCATGTTGACACACCGGCAGCGGGCAAATTTCAGGTTAATTTTGGAGTTTGAGTGTGGAAATCTGAGATGCACTGTTTTTCCTTTTACCAAATTGAGGTTATTTTGAGGCATTTTGTAGGTATCGAGTAGTGTGACATAATAACCGTTCTTGGTCCTGTTCAAGACAACCACTTCTAAACCTAAACACATGAAATTATCAGTTTGTCTCTACTGACGTACGTAGCGGCTTCATTATTTTGTGTTACAGACGTCGATCCTGATGTTTCATTTAGCTTCTATTCTTTTATCATATTGTATGTATACATAATACACTGGCCTTAAGTTAACATGGGTTGCTAAAATGCACTACACGTATGAGTTATGCCCTACACACACACACACACACACACACACACACACACACACACACACACACACACACACACACACACACACACACACACACACCTATGTGTACATGTATAACAAGTTATACTAGACAAGCAGATTACGTCGGAATTCAAGTACTCAATAACCCTTCTTTTTCAATGTTGCTTGGTTGCCTACTTGCCTTTCTGACAGAGGTGAACACCATTTATCTGAATACCTCAGTCCATGACACCATCATCATGTAGCTATATGGTGTGATCCACAAATAATGGGCAGTCTGCCCACAGTTACTTCACCTGCATGGAAATGGAAAATAAATAAAAAAGAGCCAATTGTCATTTGGTGACACAGCTGCTACAGTTGTGCAAACGTTAAGAAAACATGTTACTGTTCTTGGAAAAACCACATTAAACACTACAGTCATAATGTGTTTGAGGTTCATTGCAATATGCAGAGGTTACTGCACACTACATTACAACAAATGACATGCGGACTATAGGAAAGATAATACAATTAATAACTTCCAGACCATACACATAGATAATCTACAAGTTTTATAGCCAACCTTGTCTTTTAATTAAAGTACTCAAGATAATTCACAAATCAAAATATGCATATCTATACAGTATTTTAAAGTTAATCAAGGCTTGAGAAACTTTCTCTTTGGATATACCACTCATGGTCTATTTATTAATCACACCATGAGAGCATTCAATGTTGAACAATTATTATTGCTGCTATTTCAGGCAATGCTAAAGGGTGCGTTCGATTGGGCTCTTCTGGCCTCTTCGGGTAGAGCCTGGAAGAAGTTGGAAGTGGGGCGTGCTCTTCCAATCAGTAGCAGAGTTGGTAGAGTTGGCTCTTCCCGACTATAGCAGCAGAACTGTAAGAGGGGCGTGCACACAAAGTCTCTTCTGGAAGAGCCCGCACCCAATTTCTGTGCTTCTGTAGAACAACTCTGAGTATGCATGGTTAGCGCACTGTTGGTTCAGTGAAGATGTTTTCCTAATTGTTGACTAGATATGCAATGTACATACTACAAATCTGTGGCGTGCTCACAATCTTCTAAAACAAAATTTAACAATTAATTTAATGTGATCAGAGAAACTTTGAGCCTGATTATTGTTGTAAGTATTACTGCACTGGACTAAATTAGTACCACATTGCACTGCTGACAGTAAAACCAAACACTATCTTAATTAATCATGGAAGCATTGGGCAGCCCTTGTCTAAGCTCAACACAGGTCAATATCTTGCATATACGATAGTATGTATAGTCTCAGACGTAGACCATGTGTACGTTAACAGGTAGCTCCTACATGACTGTTTATAAATAACTCTAGTCATGTAATTGAAACTACACCAATTTAAGTAAGGAGAATCTGAGACAACAATATACATTGAAGTAGCCCATCCAATCTTGGTATCATCTACATGCAAACAATGCCATGGGTTTACACGAGCATCCACTTCACAAGATTACACATATGAATTGTATAAGCAGTGCATAGACAGAGCTCAATATGGTGTGCATACATGACTTTAGAACTGAGCTTCATATAGGCCATCACAAGCATGATTCTTCACACATAATTTGCTTGTGCAGTGCCTAACTACTGCAGCACTTTATTAAGTTTCTGCCAATTGTCTCTTGTAGTTCATTCAAAAGCTAACGGATCATTTGCCATTACTAATGGTAATATGTAGTCTCCTTAGTCTCAAACAGAGCTTTTCAGATTTGGATACTTGAATTAATTAAGCAATAATCAGATAAATGAAACATTCCGGTCTAGTTTAGATCAACTTTAGAATTTAGACCACAATGATGAATACCATACAACACACTTATTGCTAATTGATCATAGAAAGTCTTTAAGATGTGGAAAGGCAGCTATGTAAATGTGACATGTGCAGTGCCCTGTATGTGTGACCCTGTATGTTTGATATAAATCCAGCATAATGTAAGAAATTCCTCTTTCCTGTAACTGTTTTTGTGCGGCTTCGATATTGATCATACTTCTAAGAGTGGACAGGAGTCTGTAGTAGCCACTTTTAGCCTGATTGCTTCAAGTTACGTACAGCCAGGTCTATTCAAGAGCTTGGTCTGGGTTGTAGAAGAGCGAAATTGAGGCCACCATTTTCCATCTACCTGCCTCCACACTTCAAGATCGCAGCACTCTGGAACCTTCGCAAAAGAAAAGGAGAGCCGTATTTGAGAAGCGGGAGGGTAAGGAAGACTCTCGTGCAGGACTAAAAGTACTGCAAATGCCAGGAAAGGTCAGACTCTTGATGACTATATCTAGACTTGTGTCAGTATGAATTCAACGTACGAACTTCAACTCATTTTGTTCTCTTTTTCACAGCAATAGCTAAAGAGATGAATTCACCAGTACACTGTGCCACTATTGTCACTAGTATTCGACATTATCGCGTCATTATTTGAGACAACCTCAAATACGTTTTGACAGCATACGCACTCCACACGAGTACATCCATCATCTCACAACGACCGCAGCTGCACCTGTGATGGTTGTTTACTTACTCGGATGTGCATCGATTACGTTTGCTACTGTACTCCTACTGCTACTTGCGATGATGACAGGCTATCGGGTAGCCTGTCCTCTTCCTCGTCTGCTTCCAAGGCAGCAGGCGATCTCAAAGCTTCAGAGACACTTGTCGCTGAGCTCAAACTTGTGCGGTTTAATCACTATAATGGCTCCCAGCAGATCTTCGAAACGTTATCACCACGTAAAAACCTCCAGAGGGCTCTTCAGAAGAATAACTGTTGCTGCCGTCACCTCTACCCTAGCAGCGTTGCTTTGGATATGAAGATGTAATCATTTTACAGGCCACTGACTGTACAGACACACGTCTCCCCTCTGTGACGTGTACACTACACCACACCCAATACCAGACCTTAAAGAACCGGAAGCAACTTTGACCTGCTATTTCTCAGCGAAGACTTAACTTAAAAATCTCAAACTATTTTTCCTGTCATGTATGCAACTAGAACTATTGATTTCCATCATAAAAGAAGTTTTGATTTTTGCGTTGCAGTTACCTTTTAGAGATTGTGTACTTATGTAGATTTGTCTTTGCAGTATCCCGTTCTTGACTTCCCAAGCACAATCACAATCAACACCTCCTTTATGCACACACTGCAGCACTGAACTAATAGACCAAATTAGGCCAAATTTCGTATAGAGGTACGAATGATGTGCCATGAAGGAGAAGATACAAGGCTCGTGTGTGTGTGTGTGTGTGTGTGTGTGTGTGTGTGTGTGTGTGTGGTGTGTATGTCCATGTGTGTGTGTGTGTGTGTGTGTGTGTGTGTGTGTGTGTGTGTGGTGTGTGTGTGTGTGTGTGTGTGTGTGTGTGTGTGTGTGTGTGTGTGTGTGTGTGTGTGTGTGTGTGTGTGTGTGTGTGTCCATTAGTATCTTTTATTACTGCCTGTTGTACGTATACTTTTACCATACAACAACTAAACGCAATCTTATAACTATTAAGTCAAGCCACAGTAAACTAACTCGATGATCCAAACTATTTGGGAAGTGTTTGTAAATTCAAACTGTATGTTTAATTAATCAAGCAGAACAATTTGACACAGTATACATACAATTATCAAGAAAAAAAACTGACGTTATGTTTGACTGACATGCACTAAAGCTTCCGTGTAGCCATTCCAATCAAATTAGTGCAAAGTATCTCCTTTTACTTAATTAATGTAAGTGACCTACACAGACCTACTAGTACATCGTGGAGAAATGGGCCAGCACGCAGGGTGGTGGGCACACTGCTGCAATCCACGTGATTTGCCAGTATTTGCGTTTGGATAATTGACATTTCAGTTGATTGACTTTCAGATAATCAAAGTTCTATACTGTATTAGAAGACAGCAGCAGAGTCCATAGATATTATTTGTACATGTTTCTGTTTCTAAGAAGGGATGGCTGACAAAGAAACCAGAAAGATGCGGTGCCTTTACAGAGAATGTTTACCTTTTGAATGGACCAAACTACCTTCCAAAATAAATACCTTTCATTTCTAGTTTACACCAAGACGCTAAGACAAGCAAGCTACCATGCAAGCAGATATGCATATACAACTATTGTGGTCATGTCTGAAGCATGAAAATTACCCATGTGACCATGCAGCCCTTATATCAAGTCACAAATTCACAAGTAGAGCAGAAGTGTACCCACATTAAGCATCCTACATTGCCGAATTCATGTAGGTACTGCTGTGTAGCAAATCAAGCGTGATTAGAATGATAATGATAAGGACAGCAATGATAAATTAATGTAACCATTGCTTTGTACATCTGCATGCAAATAGCTCAATTGCCTAAGGACAATAAGAGAACCACATTTATGATCCTACAATTACCAAATATGTCACATATCTAAGACCATTTATAACATGCAGTTAAGCCTGACAGGCCTTGTTTAAGAAAATATATGAAATGCTTGCTACAAACAAATATGATGGTTAGTAATATACCAAGAACTGTTGGTATCTGAGCAAGTTATATATGCCTTGTCTACACATAGGAATTAAATGTGAATGGCTTCTCCCTGTAACTGATTAATTACCCATGAATTGCATAACAGCAGGATATGGTTATGCATGTATGCATGGTAACAAAATGTTCACCTTCTGTGGTTATTGTGGTAATACTGTAATTCAAGTCTTCTTTGATCATTGTATATTTACATGTGATACTATAGACATGCTTTCTCTGGTTTACTGCCAGTCGATAATAACAACAGGTCAAGGACACTGACTACTAGGATATGATTTGTTGTAAAAATGGTTCCAAACTGTTTAGCCTGTTAGCACACCTATGTCAACCATATAATATTATGTATGTCCCATGTGTTCACTGCCTTACTTTGCAAGACATGAATATTTGCCCTACTCTGACATCATCTGCAACCATACTTGTACTGTACTCTTATGTAGTAAAAAAGAACAACTAAGTTGCTCACAACATTTGCATTTGTAAACTGTTAGTCACCTGTTTGTAACAGTCTAGAAAAGACAGGGTGTATGAACTATCCATATTGAACCCGGCTACTAATGAAAGTAAGGTAATGGTGCATATGTCTGTATGTTGATTACCAGAGTTGCCCGCAGCAGGTTCTTGGAAACACTATCCTCTGAGTAATGCAATCCAGGTAACCACAAATTCAATCTAAACATAAGTACCACAGTGGGTCTCTATGGATACACATCTTTAGTAACAATATAATTTATCTCTATTCATCTTCACAGATTTTAGTATTGATGTTGTCCATCATCAGTCTCTTTCAACAATTCGATACTCTATAATGATCTCCATATCCACCTGTGCATATTTATGGGTGGGCCTCTAGAAGCTGTGAAGACAATTGAATACCCACAAGGTAGTGATGCGTTCAAGAACTGCCTGCTTAGCCACAACTATGGAACCCCCTTTAATTAACACAACCATGACCATGGGCAAGCATGAAGGTCCTGCATGGTCTAGAGTTTATTCAATCTAATTTAATTTTATGTCTTATTCTCAGACATGCATTCTTACCAAAATGGAAGTTGAGGCTGCATATGTGATCAAAGTCCTTCCAGTTCTTGACGCATTCACAGTGACCTACGAACAGACTGTTTAGGTACAATATCATCATGTCACACATTCGTTTCCACTATGGCAACTACTGTGCAGTCTACAAACAAGCTTAGTCGTATCGTAGTCGTTATCAGCATTAGAAATAAAATTACACACAAACTTGATGGATGGTGAAGAACTTTCTCTTTGTCCACAGGCTCGTCGAGGTCGCGTGACCTGTCAGCTTGCTTCGGGCGACCAGCGGGTGCTAGCTCCGGCTTTAGACCTTTCGATCGCTTGATTTCTGCATCAAAATAAGCTGCACATACCGAGAATTGTTTATCATGGACAAGATATCATCCACCTTCGTATATCTTCGTATGTACGTTTCGTAGGGGTGGCTGTGATGTCTCAACTCGCGACGGAGCCTCGGTCTCCTGTGTCTCTCTTGACGGTGCGTTTTTCCCATCGATGTCCTTGAAAGACTTCACTACGGTGGCAACCCGTTCTAGATTTATACCACTGCCCTCTTCTGATCTAGCCAGCACCAACGTAGCAACGGCTCCTTGGACGTAGAGTAGGCGAATAAAATCAATCCATGGCCACATGACGATCGACTGTTGTTTGGCTAGAGAAGCAGGACAGCCCGGCCGTCAAGAGAGGATACGCAATTACTTGCACAGGCTCTTACTGATGAGCTACACCGCTCTGGCCTTAGAGTTGACTTGGAGGGTAAGAAATCTAATCACCCAACTAATGTCAATTGTAGGCGTGTCACATTATAATGGACCAATAGAGAGCACATCTATACTTGCCATTTTGATTGTGTCAATATGTAAATGATATGTATGGTCGAGAATCCTCAGAGTGATCTAAAATCAGGGTTTTTCTTATTACATTATTGCCTTTATTTCTCTAGTAAAGATTCTTTAGCTTTAATATGTTTTAGTCTAACAAGGCCATGTTTCTTTGAGTAAATGTTTTCTATTATTTCGCTACCTGAATCATATTTCTGACTCTCTCCAAATTAAAAATAAAAGACTGAGTTTACGTTCACGATGAACTTTGAAACAAAGTAGATTACAACAGCTAGTATAAGCAGTTTGACGTTATAATTTCTATTGAATAGCTAATAAAAATTCAACGTCTCCTCTACTAAAGAAACTCCTGGATGTGCAGGTCTTGAACAGGTAAATGGAAGAATAAGAATTATTTAGGCGAAGAAATACTACCCTACTAGTATTGCAATTGTAAACATGCAGGTGCAGGTATACGTACGGTTTGAAAACAGATCAGTAACGAGTGCCATGTGAGCGGTACGTGTCTCTTTCGCCCCAGGAGTCCCCGTAACGGCTGGTGCAAGTCTACAAAGGGTAACTCGATCAGTTAATTAGTGACAGCGTGCACACATTATGCGCGGCGGTAGGAAGATGAGCTATTCCCACCCGCAATGAAATTTCGCTTAGATACTAGAATTTTTCTATTTTCGGTTTCCTATATTCTTTAATTTACCTGACACTATACATACCAAGCCCAGGTGATATGAATTTACCCTCTAGATGTGTCTAAATGTTCAGTAGGAAGATGTTCACGAGCGGGGGGGACTGTACCGCGTATGCCATCTCGAGTAAGCAAAAAACTACCTCGCTTGCCAGACCGTACACAGATTTGCAAATGTCACTAGCACAGAAAATTTCAATTCCTACACTGAGCGAGGGGCTTTGCCCTCCAGTCCTCCGGTTCCAACGCCGGTGACATTGCACAGGTGCTGGCTTGTAATTGTCAGAATATAAATTCTTACGTCAATACCAATTTAATTGAAGCAAAAGCAACACAACCTGCTTCGAGACGTTGATCTTCTCTTCTGTCAAAGATGGTGGTCTAATTGCAGCAAAATAACAAGTAAACATCTTGTACTAAATTGATTAGACACGAGTACAGTACGCTTACGTACCTAGGAGACATAGCAGCAGATTTTACAGGTACTGTACCGATGATCTGTTGTCTAGCATAACGTAGCCGCAACAACTCATGTTTCTAGAGCAATGTACATTGAGTCGTATGTGGTGCCATCATGAGTGTCGATCAGCAAGAGCAGTAAAACAACTGTAGAATCTAGTCTAGGTACAGAGACTCGAGTTTGGCAAGGTAGAGCCGACAAAGAACTTTTATGTCTGGTACGTTGCCGTTCTATCTGTCCCGGCATTAATATTGCGGCATCGAGTTATTCGTAATTGCGTTTTGGTTAGTGGTTACATGTGTGTACACGGGCATTTCGAGTAGGCGTGACTTCATTTCAATGCTCTGCTCACGTGCACGAAACTAAGAGCTATTTGTACACAGTGGTCAACTCTCTAGCACGAAGGAAGAGTCACGTGGATACAATGCGAAGCTTCTGTCTAGCCACTAGGAATAGATCAGCGGCACTAGATCATACAAAAGATCCGGAAAGTAAGTTTGAATTACTAGCTAGCGCTAGCTCTAGTTGATTTTTTTAGCAGAACTGGGCTAATACTAGACAGGTGCGACACACCACGCCTTGATGCACGAAACTTGACTTGTCTAGTAGACTCGTGTTGAGTCGCCCTACGCTTTCACCAGAATCGGACGTCAAACGTCAACTCACAGATTCATTATACAAAATTAACTTAATTGCATCCTCGCTATTTAGTTCCGGGACCTCGAAAGGGACCTTTTAATACGCGTTTTCTCGTAACACTGAAGCGACAATTCTGCAGTGGGGTGTGGAATGCGGTCTTCGTGCATGGTTTCGTGGCGATTGGCCTAGCAATTTAGCCGTGATTGATGTACAGACAGATGTATTGACAGACAGGGACAGGCAGACAGACCGGGACAGGCAGACAGACAGACAGACAGAGACAGACAGACAGATCAGCCTTCTATAGGTATAGAGATTTGAGACATCTAGCTCAATAGACTAGTGGACCTACCAACTAAGTTAATTTTATATTTCTGTCTCGTAAAAGTTGCATATGTAGCAGATTGCAAATTAAATGGAACTCTTAATTGGCATGCCAAAATACTCAGTTCCATGTCAAACTGAGATGTACAAAATTGAAAAAGTCTGTGTTACATTGATTTTTGTAGACAATTTATGTACATTAGCTATAGGCCAGACATGAGGGTCTAGAATTGTTAAATGATTACCGTACTATTAGTATGGTAGCATATGTACTTTAGAGAATTTGTAGCATGTATGGACTCTGGAGAATGTAAAGTTTCTAGTCTTCATTATTGCAAATTATATATGCAACTTTGATGTTGTAAGACAGTGTTTTTTGTGTGGACACTGCCACTGTCTGCTGCTGTAGGTCAATCTAAGAGTGTTAGTCAATCTGGAGACACCAAGACAGCCAGCCAAGGTATGGTTGTTTTCACTTGACTAATGTGGTTTCTGTAATGGTCAAATTAAGTCATGTCCACATTACTGGTAGACCAGAAATTGATCCAGATCCTGACGCTCACAATCAGATCTGGATTGAGTGTCCACGCTGCACCTTGGAATGCCCTATCGCCCATCATGTGATGCATGTATTAGACGAGCTCTTTTATGTATGTGGAAAGCCTACTTATCAAGTCCAGCTGGCTCTGTACATTTTCTTGTGCCCAAATAAACACAAGAGCAGTTGTTGCTTTGGTGCTCCAACCAGACGAATCTGCTCTGCGGCTAGTGCAGTAACACAATGTCACGTGAGAATGTGAGGGTCAACATGCACTTGTGATACAGAATTGATTTCACGGATCTGGATCAATCATTGATTCAGATTAAACCCACCTCTAGATGTGGAGTGAGATTGATCACGATTGGATCCGGATTGGTTCGAAGTGGATCAGGTGTGGATGTGACAGATTATGATTGGAGATCGAGCTGGGTCCAGTGTCTTGTGTGGACAGTGTTTTAGTGTTAGTGTCATGACTGCAGTTATTGAAGCATACAGATTTCATTTTGTTTGCCTTGGTGTCTTTTCATGCACATCTGATTCCTGTTAGAGACTTCTGTAAGAGTGTTTGGACTTGTTTGTTTCAGCTACGAGCCATAAAAAACGGGACTTTGTACACGTCAAAGAGACTTGGCGAGTAGCATACTCAAAACGTGTTGGGGTTACCTGACTTTTGGTCTGTGACTGTGTGTGGATGTGTGGTGGACTTTCTGTCACACTCAGGAATGTGCCACACCCTTAGTTTGATCCAATCATGAAACAGTATTTGCGATTGATTGTACATGACAACCATAGACAAATGAACGAACCACCAATCAGATTCATGAAACCTTCATGAAAGAGTTTTTATCAGAACAGTGTAATTCTGTTTGTAATTGCCAGGTCTTGTTGGAAATAAACGACACACCTTACCAGGCCACAACTGCTAATGTGAAATTAATCACTTTCTTGGCTTACCACATTTATACGGGAAGGTAACATTGTATAACAATAAGCGGTGTCCCTAGTCTCGAAGTTCCAGACCAATTTTTTTTGGGAGACGGTCTGGAACTACGAGGCTACTATGTCCTGTATGTGATAACTCTTGCTACTGTTCTTTGACGACTATGGACTTTGTGATCATATGAAGCGACAATTGCTTTGTACGATTCTACAAATACATTTTACAGGTAGCACATTGAAAAGGAAAATAGTCACTAAATTCATAATTTTTCATGACAATCCTATCTGGTTTCAGAAAGCACATAGCTGTGGAAGCAATAATGTAAACACAGCTCCAATTACATTCACATACAGCAGTCAGGCTAACTCAGTTAGTAATCAACCAAGATTCCACCTAACTAGATCTCTGGGTGGTCTTTTCCTACCTTGTCAACAGACAATTATGAAAACATTAAGAGAGAGGACTGCCCATTCATTAGACTGGTATTGGAACCTTAATATACAATTGATTGTTAGGCCATGCAACAGTACATGATGCCCAGAAGCAACAGAGACACTTTCATTAATTAATAACCATAAATGCATAATAGGGCTTTAATTTAATTTATCTATTTCTTAATAATATTTCTTACAATAAATTTGAGTTTGCTTGGGTGCTTCTTCTGCAGTTTTGTGATTTTTTGCTATCCTCAAAGTGTGCTAACAACTAATAATTTCTAACTACTCAATTGAAATTCTTCAAGTACAGTATTCTTTTTCTTAAGTCATTTTGTTTTGAAAAGTTGGAGTTTTGTCAAGAAAATGGTTGTACCTCAAATGAAAGACCGGCATTATTATAGTGATTATAAACCAAGCCTATTCTTAATTAAAGAGACAAACTGGCAGTGTGAAGTGTAGGTAGTCTATGATCAAAAGGTTTAATCAAAGAACTTAATTGTGTTTCTAAGTCTCTCTTTGTTTCAAATGCAAAGGGCAGTAACAAACTCCACACACTCACAAACACACACACACACACACACACACACACACTACACACACACACACACACACACACACACACACACACACACACACACACACACACACACACACACACACAAATGGCAAATGGACAAGGAGCTGCCGTTTGTTACGGTTACACCCCCAGCCAGTTGGCTGGGTTCCTGTGCACTACGCAGGAGCTATGGATCGTGCTGAGCAATCTTCTGGAGCATGGCCAGGTACTTGCAGGATCACCAACTGCGACGCCAACTGTGGTACCAAAGTTCCACCTGGACCCCAGTGGCTGATGGACTTTGTTGCAGTCGGGGCCTTGCCACCCCAGTCAAAGACCAGGTACTCATTTATACTCCTGAGTTGAGAGGTAATTGTGTGTGAGTTTCATGCCCAAGGAAATTATACCATAGCTCACCATCACTGTGACTTGAACCTGCAACTCTGCAAGTTCCCGGATGTAAACACTCCATAGAAGACTGAGCCATCACACGACACACGTGCACACACACACACACACACACACACACACACACACACACACACACACACACCCCTTTGTCATCCTTTGTCATCTCTCTCTTTGTGCAATAAACCGTACACACCGCTTCAGATTGCAAGGCTAAAGGGGGAAATCACAACTACACCCTGGTTACAAAAACCACACGGAGTGCAACTTCTAGGCCAGCTCCTAGCCGTGTTAACTAAAGCACGTTTCCGGACACACACACGCACACACATACACACACACACACACACACACACACACACACACACACACACACCTTGGAGCTGTCTATGTTGCAAAGCAACATGGTAGTGGTGCTCTGAGTATACCCAGAGTTAATGGCAATTCACAGTCAAAAATTAACGACTACAGAAACACTTATGTCTAGTTAGGTGTCCTTGTGTATGAAAGCTTTTCCCACAAGTACATTGAAAATTATGGAAGCGTTTCACTTGTGGGGTCTTCAGTGTCCAGGTCTCTGCACCATATAGCAGGAATGACAATCCTACTGACACACACACACACACACACACACACACACACACACACACACACACACACACACACACACACACACACACACACACACACACACTACTGTACAGGAGACCCTCGATTATCCGACCCTGTTTGGGCAATTCACGAAGGAATAGGGATTGGATAAGTGAAAAGAACAAATAATCGAAGTGTCAGAGTTTCAACCGTACCTTGAAGTTTCAGTCTGCTTATTTGAGACCCAGTATGTACATAGTCTGAACTCTGAAACATGCATGTACAATATGCTGGTGTAAGGCGATTGCATGAAGACGTAATACGTGTACTATATATGTAAACTACAATCACCAAACTAAGCCTCTGTATATTTTGTCGCCATCACTGCGCATTGTCACTGCACTTGCGTAAACGGGCTTGTGACGCTTCGCAAACATGGTCAGATAATTGAGGGGTCAGATAATCAAGGTTGCATAAGCGAGGATCTACTGTACTTGAAATCACAGGAACGACGATCATCAGTTATTACTGTATGTTGTTAGATCTCTTGTAAGTTGTAAGTATAGACAGCTATTTTTGACTCAAAAGTATGGCATATATTTTGCCAATGGAGAAGTCTCTAGTAGGTATTGCTGATGTTAGAATATGATTTTACTTGTTTATGTTGGCATTTGTTGATACAATTCTTTACTGTCATTTGTCTCAAATAGTTGAACACCACACCTACATAGGGACTTCCAGTAGGTGTGATTGAAGGTGGCTTTCTCATTTGTTTTGATTGATTTGCAAATTTTCAAGTTGCTTTGAGAACATCTTTAAGTCATTTCTGTGGCTCATGATGATATGTGCAGCAGCTCAGTTGAAACTACAACGTTTCCTAGTTTTTTTTTGTGTGCAAACAATGTGGCCCATCTGTCTAGCATAGCAGCAACTGAATCCCGTTTCTTCAATGCTTATGGAAGTTTCTCAAAGCACGACATGTTAGTTTTGCAATCAGACTAATGAATGCACAGAAATGCCAAAGTTGCAGCCAAATATTACGTGTTCCTATTACAAGAGCTGTATGTATGAGTTCTCAGCTGTTTGAGAATAAGATCAGGCATGTAGCTTCCTAAGAACACAAAGGTCACATACACCTCCAAAATTTTTAACCTTGGTTTGCAAGAATGCACATGATACATGCATTATGTGCAAATACATGGGTATACAGTATGAGAAGTCCTCTTGTGGTCGTAATTTACGTGATTCACGTGATTCGGAATCATTCATTCCATACTTGAAATATTTGAAACAATGTGGGTCATGTGCAAAGTCGTATTTGTTGTGGAAATCTGAGCATTCCCTTTAGACAGGTCTAAGCTATGCCCCTGCCCTTGAAACTAAACATTGTTCTCTTTGAGATCATTTTAGTGCACATCATAACACTGAGGTGGCATATTAATTAATAGCCGCATCCCCAGACTCTCTTGTGCCAACTCTTGTGCGGTGCTAATCTTGTTCTGTGCCAGTATGACAATATAAGAATTAGACAAGCACCAGACAAGACTAACACGAGAGAGTCTGGAAAAGAGGCTAGTATGTTAACAACAACAAATTGACAAACACTACACTATGTACAGATCTCATGCAGCTATCATTATTCCACTGTAATTTGATCTATTCATTTGGACGACAATCTTACTTGTGTTAAAACGCCAGACAGAGAGTGTTGATTAGATTTGGGAAGGCTTGATGGAAGCCAATGTTGCTAACAGCTGAGGTTTCACAGTTTTTATGTTGAAGGGAGACCAAAGCCCATAAGTCTTCACCACTAAACAGTTTGATAACATGCACCAGCAGCAGCAGCAAGCGCTTGGCATCATGGTGAGTGTCATTTTGTTCTTAAATTATGCTGAATCTGCCATGACATGAACTCTCACCACTTCTTTTGTCACATATATGCAGTGATTGCAGGGAGTCACTTTGATGTCAAAGGTAGGTCAACATTCCAAAATATCAGAAAGTTAGACATCACCAGGACAACTTTTACCAGAACCACTTCATGCATTTGTGCATTTCATCTTCTTTACAACAGACTTGTTCTCAACCAAACCAATTAGGCCAGGAAAGTACCTTCAACTAATACGTTGTCCCAACAAGTGCATTCTGGACCAAGCCCACAACTGCATATTGTGCATAAGATAGAATTTGGTGAAAAGTGAAGCATATTGATCTTCAGCCACAATAAACGGCAACAACAAACTCACAAATGAAAAGACACAGTTTCGGTTAGGAACTCTTTGCAATTATTATATATCTTGAAAGTGGCAGAAACAGCTGCAGCAGCAGAATGGAAAAAGACATTCATCACTTTGTAAATGTGAAATAAGTGGTGGTGACTTCTACCCCATTGTACTTGAGTCACTGGGATTGGGGTCACCAGACAGCATTGAGACAATAAGTGCTATTAATTGCCTCTAAATATATTGTCTGTGTGTTTTGGCTATATCTTTCTGGTGGACATTATAGACTCTAATGGAGCAGTTAATCAGTGAAACTTTGGGTTTACAACAAATGATTTCATTTGTGAAGTAGCAGATGTTTAAATTAGGACGTACCTGTTTGTGCACAATTCTTTTTAACTGTAGCGTTTGGGGTATGGATGGATATATATATATATATATATATATATATATTATTTTACCCACTAACTGTGGGCAAACAAATCACACACACACGCACACACACACACACACGCATGCACACACACACACACACACACACACACACACACACACACACACACACACACACACACACACACATGTATATATAAGCTGGAGGATGGACTGGAGCCTGTATGTTGTCATCGAAAGAAGAAAATTGACCAGCAGGAAGAACCTCCAACTTTCAAATGAGGTTATTGGCAAATTAGCACACGAAGAAATGTACAAGTATCTTGGTTTATAATAGGAATCAGACATCATGGAACACAAACTGTAAAAGAAACATCTTACAACCAAGTACATATGAACAGACTCAGATTAGTGTGGAATACTGGGTGCTTTCACACTGACCTTAGTTAACCTAGGTTACCATATGAACATGTAATTACTGGGTAATTGACCTAGGTTGACACTGAGCAGCGTTCACACAGCACAGAAATGACCCACTAACCAATCTAGATACCAATTATGTATATCTTGTCATTGTTGTCCCGTCAATGTCTGGAAGGTTTAATTGGAGGGTTTTGTCCTCTCACTACAGACATGATCTTTACAAGCAACATCTGGTTGTACATTCTGCACGGCAACACTAGGAGAGTAGTAAAAGGACCTCTCGTTGCCAATGCGCATTTCTTCGCCTCCTCCTTTTCCACTGAAGACGCGCCTGTGTAGCTTTGAAGCGTTTGTAGCACATTCTAGAAAACGTACATTCTTTGCTTTGCCTAGAAGGCGAAGTGACTTAGTTGTAGGCGCAGCGACCCGAGTTCTAACCTAGCTTGCAAGTGGGTTAGCATTAACCTACGTTAGCCAAAGCCACTGATTAAGACCCAATTTGTTAAATGGCATCTGGAGCTAAATTAATTAGAGTTAACCTAGGTTAGAAACTTCCGTGTGAAAGCACCCACTGAACTGAATGAAAAGAACAAAATTTGTGCTGTAAGCACATGAGTAATCCAATTCTCACCTACAGTTTTGGTATAGTTAGTTGGACTAAGAGTGAGTTTTAGTATCTTGCATTGTTTTGAATTCTTTGTGTAGTGTCTGAACAATTTATCATCTATCTTGCAGTGAAATGCGACTCCTACATCATCTACATCAGCTACTCTTTCTTGCCAACTGTTAGTCACCAATCACATGTACAAATTGAATAAAGTTGGAGTCAAGCAACATCCTTGACATAAGCCATTTTCTATTTCGATCTCTTCCAAGTGTTTTCCATGAATGTGAATCCATGCTTTCATTCCTTCATGAAATGACTTGATCAGGGCTACAACGGTTTCAGGAATTCCCATTTCTGTAGAGCAATCCATAAAGCTTCTCAAGGAACTGAATCATACACTTTACTATGATCAATTAACAGATAGAAAACTTTTGATTGATGTTTTATGTATTGATAACTGTAGTATCATGTCTGTGCATACTCTTCCCACATGAAAACCACATTGTGATTCAGGTAATATATCTTCCGCTACATCTTGCAATCTCTGTTGTAACACTTTTCCAAGCACTTTACTAACTACATCTATTAGGAGATTCCTTGCCAATTGTCACATAGAGATAAATTTCCTTTCAGGGAAATTGACACGATCACAGCATTAAGCCAATCTCTAGGAACTGACTGTGACGAATGCTTAGCCTTCGTTCTTCGTGCAAATTTTTTGGGCTGAGAAGCTTGCAAGACCTCCACAGCTGCACAATCTAAGGATGAAGAAAGTGACACCATCAGTCAATGTCCTGAGCTCAACTTCATACTAATCCTAGGCGAGTGTTGACCACTAAGGTTCACCCTTAATCAGCCACTGAGAGGTTATATCTCCCAAGAAAATCAGGAGGAAGAGGGCTAATTAATATTGAATTTCTACTTCAGTGTAGTGTTGTAATTTACGAGTGCATCACTATTTAGAGAATCTGTCTGAGAAGCTTGCTTATGCCATGTTAGTGGAGGAAAGTCAGTGCTGTGCAAGTAAACATCAGTGTGACTAGGTAAAGAGTTTTTGAATGGTCTTCATGTAACTGATGAGATGCTGAAGAGAATGTCAAAGAAAGACACGGAAAAGACTTCGGTGAATGTGTCATTGTTAACAAGATGGCATGTGAACTTAGCAGCAAAATGCTTCATGCATAGCATCAGTCGACTCTGGATTGAGTAAATGGCAACACAGAAGTATCCATAATTGGCTATGAGGCATGGAACGCTCAAAGCACCAACCGAGTCACACATATGCTATTCAGGATGGAGTCCTACGTAGTAACTAGGTGGTATCAAGGCCAGGGCTTAAGTCAAGAAACCAGAATCTGTGAAAAAGAAACGAGACTGTAGCTCAAATTGCTTCTGGTTTTGAAATATTAGCACTATTAAATGTTATAAAAATGACCGTGTTGCCAAAATCATCTATCTTACATGTTGCTCTTCATTTTCGCATGTGCATTGATATATCCTGGTATAACTTCCAGTCAGAAAGTGAAGGAAAATGGCAATGTCACAAAATACTATAGGTAAGCTGAGGCTGGACTTTTCCATAATACAGATGGACAAGCGTATGGACAGCAATAGACCACACATTGTGGTGTACTGAACAAACTTGAATGCAAAGCATGTTTATTGCTGTAGCACATTACTCAAACATCCAGAAAAAAGAAGAAAAGGGGAAAACCGACAATACAAAGAAGCTGGCTTGGGAATACAGAAGACTTGAAGGCCTGAAGGCAGCAGTTTAGATTGTGCTGGTGGTGATTGAGACTGGAATAGGTACAAAAGACTTTTCTTCCATATGTTGAACGCATTCCAGAATTTATTAGTAGTCCACTGATTAGAACTACGCAACCTGCAGTTAGGAACTTGTGGTCTGACCTCTGTAGATTATATACTAGATATCACATGGTAGGTCAGTTTCCAGTCTTCTTGTAACTCACTGACTTATTGTTTAGAAATAGCTAGCTGTACAGTGTATGAAATGAATAAATATGGTAATGTGACTGTATAGTGTATGAAATAAATATATGTGGTAATGAAGCTCTTGATGACTAGGAAGATGATTCTTGTAGCAATAAATAGAAAGACAACATGATCCTCCTTAACAGTAATATTTTGGCACAAAGCCATGCACTGCTTGACACGTGAAACGTTCTAAGGCTTGTAAATTCTAAATACAGCATTTTGCAGTATGATGTAATACCCTATAGCTGCATGGCTCTACTACTCTAGGACCTAGTATTATAGTAGACTTACCACAAAACGGGATAATCAGTAGGGTGCCAGATTAATTACTCAGAATGTTTACTGTAGTGCCTTGTACCATATTGATTGACTGTGGGCGGGAAGATCTTATCAATCTTATTTATGTCTTATCAGATGCTATGCTTGCCTGGTCCCCAGTGAACACTTCTAAGTCAATGTGTGTTGTTCCTGAAATATCCACTGCACTAAACGTGTGAAGTGTTGTGTTTCAAACTATCTGACTGCATGAAATCTTGCAATTGCAGCTTCGGATGTTAATTTGATTTCTATGAACCCTAGTCAGATAGCAATCACAGAGAGCATCTCCTACGGATAGTTCTATCATACCCATTACACTTAGGAAACCCTACAACCTCTACTAACAGATGCAACACTTGTCATGCAAGTGCTAGTATTCCTTTCTAGGTTTTATCTACACAACAAGTATGTGATCATTTCTATTCCAACACAGTAAAAATGACCGTCAGCTGACTGCATGGGATTCAAAGCCATTGATATTGCAAGTACTGTTACTAGTCTTTGCACAGTCTTTAATTAAAGTTGAACTAATGGGTTCGCTAGACGGTGGTTTGCTGAAGTAGACTCATTTCTAGTAGAGATCTTCTGAAATTTGTAATAATAGCAAAATAAATACACAGTTTTACATCTGTGGCTACTCTATCTGCAGGCAGTCAACCATACTCATTGTGTACATGGCCACAGTACCACAGCTAGCTTATACATACTTATTTTATACTCCATGACAGAAGATATGCTAGCATTCTGTTTATATTCACTATGTAGATGTCCTAGTTTGTTTATTTGTAGTCCTTGTCAATTAGAACTCCTAGTATCCACCATGGCACAATCCAGGTTTGTTTCCTTTGTCTCTACTGTATTCAGTACAATTCACAAGGAGATGGTCTACATCTGCATGATTCAACATCTGGCACTCTGACCAAGTGTTGCCCATGTGGAACTGCACCACCACCGTGTCTGTACGCTCGATTGCGTTTACAATTAACTCTAAACTCGACTGGATTCCCTCTAATTGGACGGCAGCATCTGCAGTGTCTTGTAACTGATGGCTTCTCGGCTGTAGTCGTAGTACTCGGTTGGGTCCAACTCGGACAATGGCCGTAACACATGTTTACTTCAACTGTTGCACTGCAACCATGAGGCACATAGGGAAAACGGATGGTGTGTCGGTAGATTTCTGGTGCACACTTTCCATCGTGATATTTTGCCAGCAAAGTCGACTTCTTCTGCATTTGGGCACCTGCAGTCGAATTGCTGTCGATTGCCGTTGAATCCCGCTTTGTCAAACGTCTGATGTCCAATGATGCTGGTTCTGCTACCTTCACATAGACGGACAAGCTCGACAGCAAAATGATTACTTTGATCCAATTCATTAGGTAAGGCACTTGTTTACGACGCTGCTTATCTGGATCTGCTGCTGTGCTCGTTTGGCACGGCGATTTTATAGTGTTGGGGCAAGCACCCAATGAAAATAGACGCATTAGGTCACTTCCGGATCGAATTTCGCCGGTTCATCTGAAGACGCTACGAACACAATTTGGCAACAGTTGGGCAGGCCCCGTTAGTGTAAATTACACCCACATGTTTACGCTGAATTTCAATTAGCGCCGCGGCGTGTGTCACGACTTCTTACTGAGACGAGATAACAGTAAGTAAGTCAATAGGGCTTCTAAATTCTAAATTCTCGGGCTTTCCTTAGCGTCTTCGAGTTGTCTCTTTTCTCAACACAAGCCGCAGTCCGTGTAGATATCCGCTAAATAACCGATTTCCGGTGCAACGTGTTTGAGGTTGACCGCTTTTTTGTTGAGGTCGCTCATGTCTTTCAGTGTAGAGAACTACATTATGCCGGTAATTCACAGAGGCACAGTGGTGGACAGAATCTGAAATCAGTGTGCAGAATCAGATTGATATGAAAAGTGGGAGAGTGACGAGTAGACGCCAAGAAGGACAGACGGTGCAATCCGTAATACACTAGGTGCCAACTGCAAGCTAACCTCAAACCGGACGGAAAGGACAAAACACGCTGTACATGCGGCTCACTCCGGATACACTAAATGTATCATGTGTTAGGTCTATTTCTGCATATAGGTATCTCCAACATTAGTTAGGACTGGCTACAAACTGTCTGTCGACTGTTTGTCGAGTGTAACTGTATATCACAGGAAATGTCAGCGCTCGAGTATTTACAACACGTGGCGAGCTCAGATTAGTAGTGGCACGCAGGAAATGACGCAATGAAATATACTGACGTTACTCGTAGTGGGAATTTCATACCTCTTTGTTGCACCGTATTACGCAATCAAGCATCGTCATGTCATCTCCGTCTGGTTACAACTGTCACAAGGTATCATGTGGCGCACTTGTACCGACATTGTTTTCATTCACTAGTATTGTTGACATCATTCTCCAATTTCAATTGTTTACTGAAGCCACAGCCGCCTAGATAACTAGTCCAGTACTACGGCTGATTGCCGTTTACGCCGGTTTGGAAAAACGAGACTTGTTTGATCTAGCCTTTGTTTCTTTGTTTCCACAGTGACAGCAAATTTCTAGATTGAATGTGAGTATGCATAGTCTTTCTGACTACTAAGTGATGCCTAGTTCTATGGCTTGTGGTTGTTGCTAATGTCCAGGTGAACGTTGTGCTTATACGTAAGAAATTAAATGTATGCAAGGTGATACAATTAATTAATTCATTAGAGTGCATGTGGTTAGATTAATTATATTTGTATATTTGTAAATATGGATTGCATAAGTACAAAGGCAATAATGACGCACCTGTTGACTATACAAAGATAGGAAGTCAATAAATTCTTCTCTAGGATCCTTATAGTAGCAGTTCTGGCATGCTTCCTGTTACCCAAAAAACTATTTACAGCGCATCATTAGCTATACAGACACAATATGACATCACGAGATCAAGTTGTACATTTATGAGCAAGTTCGATTTCTGATTTCTGATTTCTAATATCTGATTTCTTTCAAATTTTCTAACAGAAGCAAACAGTCTACTGATATGCCAGAACTCTATATATCATCTAATAAGTTTCTAATAAGTTGAGACCTGTGCTTCTAACAATATGGCAAGTATCCTAGAATGAAAACAGGTGCTGTCACTTCTTGTTACTACTGTTACCTATTCATTAGTCTAAACTGTGCTGCTGGTAACGTGTTTGCTCGATGTTCATTACCCACATGTGCTGCACTTGCATCCTGTTGGTCTTGTGATGGTTACCTTCTTCCTTGCCTGTTTTAGACCAGAACATAGCAGACGCACTTCTGTACTTCTACTTCCTGTTGACTGACAGCACTCGCATTTGTGGTCAAACAAATGGCCTTTGGTCTTACGACTTTGTGGCGCAACTGGAACGACGTATGAAGCACACATGCCATAGCACTTCGTTGTTCGAACATACTTCGTTTTGCAGCCGGCGTGCGTGATTAGTACGCGGTCATTCAGCAGCGCGCACTGGGTGTCAGTAGAGAGAACTTTTGAACTGGAGCGCTCTCGAGGAAGCTTAGACGCTCCTTGACTGGTTGTAAGATCCCCGACAGGTTCTCCTTTTGGCGGTGACTGATTAGAATACCAGAGGGAATTGGCCGACTCGGCTTCAGGACTTGTCGTATGCTTCTGTTGGTTCGTCCCTTGCACTCCCCCACCCGCCTCTCCCTTGTTGGAAGAAATCGTCGGTTCGTCGGCTCTGTGTTTCGCCGAGCTCCACGTCACGTCCTGCGGCATCTTGACGGCAGCTTCACATTGAGAAGCCATAAGCACGGCCACGAAACCAACAACGAAGGCTCTCCACATCACGACACACTCAACTTCAACTTCAACACAACGACACGTGCACCGCCTTTGACGTGTTTACTTGGCACGTTGTTACTATAAACGATTAATTAGTTAACAGTACAGTTTGTCTGCAAGGGGGCGAGGCCAGAGTTAACCAACACGTGCCGCACACTCCGGTGAAACGTCACCCCAAAAGTGCTTTGCTACAGCCTACTCTACGCGCCAACGGTGATGACATATTACCGCTGTACCACAGTTACACACGAGAGCGACGTCTTTAGACCAATGTGGATCCAAATCGACGACAATTGTGGGAACAGACGCCTCGGCAACCGGTTACGTACGTCTGCCGTCAAATATTAGCTATACACAACCGCAGCAAGTAACAGGTGGCAACAACTCACGAGCATGTTGCATCACAACCAAACAACTGTTTGCCGCATACACATTGTCTGTTATTCGCACAAGCCGGCACCGGCATTGGGCAGCTGTCTGCTGTTCGCACAAGCCATCACCAGCACTGGGCAGCCGACTGTGGTGACCGGATATGTGCCTAGAAACTAGTAATACGCGTACGTAGACGTGTAGGAATCTCGTGGTGTGCTCAAGGTTTAGCGTAGTTGCACAATATTTGGGCAGTTGGCAGGAAAAGGTGGAGGTACAAGCAGGGTAGACTGTACAGTAGAAGGAGACTACAGCCCAGAATACTAGTCAATATCTAAAATGATTAGTAGACTGTACTCGGTGAGCTCTACTCTAGAGCTACTGAAAGCAGACCGACAGCCCTAGGAGCGTTCGTACACCGTTTCCAAATAAGCACTACTTCTGGTGGCAAATATGTCCAAGCAATTACAAAATTTATTTAGCTCAGAGCAGAAGGACAGGTCACGTGAGCTGTGCATTGTGGTGGGCTGGTAAGAACATGGCGTCTGCATTCCGAAGACTGACCGTTGTTTCCCGAACGTTTATACTTGCGTTATTGGGTATTCCGACAACGTATTGGTTTAATTCCATGAAATCGATGTCGAATCATTGGGTAATTTTCTGGGGCTCCAATGCGATCCTAGCTGCTGTGGTTCTCTTCGTCTACCTTTTTCCTCCAACGGAAAGCGACAGTCCTGCCAGAAAGGATCCTTTCCTTTACGGTTTGATTTTCTTCCATAGTCTTTTACTAACAATTTGCACTTTCTCTTCTACATGTACACAGCGTTCTCTCTCTTTTGCTATACTGCTCTTGTCGACCTATGCATCGGTCTTGAATTACATGGTTGGATCAGCAACTCCATGCTATTCTATTTCAAAGAAGTGAGATGGCACGTACTTAAGCAAAATTAATGAAATGGTTTTAGTATTATTCTATAATTTCTGAAACAGGGAGAACCCTACTTGGCTACCTCCCATGGTATGATGATCAATTACTGGGATGGAACTGTACACCTGCTCTTGTATTTGATACTCATTGATGGGATAGCAAGGCGGTACAGATTCTGTTGCTCTTGTTTATAACTAAATCAAATTTATATAAAATGGTACAGTAAGTACTTTCCAAGTAGTAGCAACCACAAACACAGAAGGAATGACTAAATTCATTTAAAACATTTGAGCATAGATGAGAAATTGGAGAATCATTTGGAGAAAACTTCAGTTACTAAGTGAATCCTAAATAACTTAAGAAAACTGCCAGAATTTACTCCCGACCATATAATTACTGTAGCAAACTTCAGTGTGAATCTTTGGGCTGTCGCCTTAATGGCAAGACGACTGTCTTCATTCTCACCAGAAATGCATTCGACAGCTGTACAGTCTCGAACACAGCACAGTGGTATAAGTATCTAAAAGGGTACCAATTGTAATCTAGAGTCTAGACTGACACAATGGGACTGTTTTGACGACTACCACACATTTTCTGAGAGCTACAAAAGGCCCTGGAATGGTCACTTACTTAAGCTCATTATTCTTGGTACCATTTACCATATCAATTTTGCTTTGTTTGAGAGCAACATGACAGGTGACGAGCCTCAGTTATACACTTGCATTTCACCTTGGACTCCCAACCTTGCAACGTCAACATCTGTCTAAATCCACATAGTTATAGAGCATGTAGATGGAATCTATACAATTCATGAATTTTCTCTTCCAACAGACATGAATATCGAAATATTGGCCTGTATTGGTTTGGATCTATATTCAATAGCCTCATTGTTCTCCTCTGTGGCTCAGTATCAGGCAAGAACAGGCAGTCTTTTGCTTTGCTTGCTGCTTGAGTGTTTTTTGACAGGTGAAATTGGTACTCGCCTACGAGCATCGTATTTTCTCAATACAGCATATGTTATTGTACCACTTGTATTTGTCACCCGCTTACTTCAAAAGGATCGACACTTCATAGTTAAAACACAAGACAAGACAGGAATCTGGAGGCGACCATTAGACATGCTGTTCATTGTCTACTTTGTTGGTGCCATCATTGTGGCATTCATCAGAGGCTATGTAAGTGACAGAGTTGATCTTATCACCCACTAGACTTAATTCTTTTCAGTTTGATCTACTCATCCGCATACCTCACAAAAGCCTAGCTAATGGAGACGATTCTGTCAAAATAGTGACTTGAAATTAATTGTTGTTTCCCTGAGACTCATGGCATACACTGAACAAATCAGACAAACTGGACATGCACTCAAGCTCCATACAGTTTAGCTTGTAGCTAGTCGACTCATCGGTCCCTGCACTTACACGGACACATCCTATCTTTGGCAAAAGGCTATGTACTACTGAAGACTATGTAAATGCATGCATGCATTCAACACCAACAATGCATGAACAACTTTAAGTACTAATACAAGTACAAGTACAAATACTAGTATTCCTTTTCCTATATTACAAATTCAACATTTCACTAGTTGAGGTTTGCAAAAAGGTTGACAAATACCAAGCAAGCTACCACATGTGTTACAACAGTGTACACAGTAATAGGTAGTACAGTACTATACAGACATCACTGTTGTCTTGGTCGTGACATGGACAGACTGATGGACTCCAGATACAAACTACATATACACGACAATTTCATTTTGACTTGAACTCATTTGACTAATATTGCAAGCATAACATCATTAAACTCTGTGTTTGTACTAGGCCAGTCTTGGCTCTCCAACTTGGATCAGTCAATGGTATCTCACTGAAGTTGAGCCTTACATCGCCGATTCATCAGGATTTCCCAGAATGCAGGTGTACAGTAATCGTTAACTTCCACTGCCGCATGGCCATCATATTGAAATCTGCGTATACTGTTTCTATTACAGATGTTGACTTATGTTTGGTATTTTGTGCCCTATTATGGCATGTCTATTTATGGGCTACTAAATCATGGTAGGTCATGGATGCTGGACTGGTCTATGATACATGCTGGAGCAGCAGCACAGGTGTACACTATTACAGTTGCACTACATGTGGCAAATGTAAGCGTAACTGATTTCCCTTTCTAGGCTCAGTTTAGTCACATTGGATCATCTCTATACAGCCTAAATGGTAGTCAACAAGTACCAGAGGGTGGTGCATTGACATTTTGGCTGGTTAATATTAGCTTAGCCATTGTTCCGCAGCTCTTTGCGTTTCGCTGCTTTACCAATGAAAACTTCTTTGTACCTTCGTCTTCCAAAGCTTCTGACTGAGACAACTAGATCTCTTGTCGACTGTAATTCAATATGATAGCTTTGGTTCTGTTTCTTTCTCATATTCAAGTTTGATGTTAAACAGTGACGTGACCTTTTCAGACATAGAGAACTGTCGGCCATCAGTGCTTGCTCACAGATAACACGAGTGTACTGTACCTGTTTGAATTTTGCTCGAATTTTCTTTATCTTCTCTTGCAAATTTGGATCAGTAGGTTTGTCTACAGGAAACTCAGCAATCATGATCAACAGCTGTTCAAGACATTTCTGAGCTCTAAAGATGAAATGATACAAACTGCTATTTGGCATGGAATTGTTAGGTACTTGCCTGCCCCTTGTAGGAATTTCACTTTTACTGACTTTCACCAAAACTTCACCAAACCCAGCATAGAATCCTAACTATTAAACGAGAAGACATGTAGGTGCCTATCATGTGCACACACCAAACAAATATTAAGCATCTAACACCATCTACACATCAAACACCATAGACCAAACACACAAGACACACAAAAGACTTAATACACAACAAGCACAAACTACACACACCAAACACACATACAGGTAGCACACACCAAGCACCCACAGCAAACACCCACAGCAAACACCCACAGCACACACACAAAACACACACAAAATATCCACCAAACACCAACACAACCAGACTGAGACACCACACTCATCAGACACCAACACAAAAGCAAACACCAAACAAGTACAAGGAACTGTCTCATGTACCTCAGACTCTCTTGGTGCTGTTATTAGTATTATTGCATTAGCACATCATATATATGAGACATGAAATGACCAGGGGGCGTTTCCACTAGTGCCTAAACCGGTTTAACAAGTGGTTTAAGTTAAACTGGTTTAAGAATTCACTTGTTTCCACCTGCACTAAACCAGTTCTATTTTAAACCTAAACCGCTTTCCTAAACCCACTTCAAAGTAGGTTTAGCAAAGTGGTTTAGGCTTAACTGTCACTTGGCAGTAGCGCGCTTGTTTAGATGGCTTCCCACAATGTCGTTTTGATGATATTGACTATTTTGCTGGGATAGGATTGCCCTAAAAGATGTAAGGGTTGTTAACTAGAGGAAAGAAATCAGTAGCTACGGAGAGAGACAAGACGGTGTCCTTGGTCATCGTCATGCAAATTCCTACTAGCAGATGCTGAATCAGTGAAAACCAACAGTTGCTCTGACTCGGCGACAAAGCAGCCCAATACTTCAAAATAAGGCGTTCCTAGACGGTTTGTTTTGCACATCCCGGATGTGCAAGTTACTAGTGGAAACGGTCGCTTTCTTGAACTGGTTTAGTTCTTAAACCCATTTATGCTAAACTAGTTTAAGGTGCAGCTAGTGGAAACACGGCCCAGGTGCTCAGACAATCTCGTGTTCATGCAAGCATTGTGTACATGTGTATGGAAAACATCAGCTGCTGCTGCTGCTGGCAAACCACAGCACTTTATTTTCATATGTAAGTTCTAGTCCTAGGGTTATCCATCCATTTCGTCATACAAGAGGGGATAGTCTCTTGCCTAGTTGCATACCTCTATCCAAACTCTACGTTCTTCCTTACTTCTAGTAATATTGTATGATCTATGACATGCCCATAGGCTGTGTGAGGGTTCAAAATTTTAAAAACCGGACTTATGAGACGTCATTTTAATGTCACGTGACCTTAATTGACATTAAACAGTAAACAAGTTTTAAAACGTTTATGCACAAACTTACAACATCAGGTTTAGAGAATGTACTGCACTTAGCTAGTAAAACAGACAAGCAATCATCAAAGTTTGAAATCATGTGGTCAAGAAATGAATCAACCACATTGTTTTTGACTACTTCAAAAACGACTCTGCAGCAGAGTTTCTACTGTGTGCCTGTCTTTCTACTATTCTTGGCATACTTGGACTATCATCGTACATATACTCCCCACTCTTTCTGCTAGTGTTACAGACTGGTGGTAAACTGGCAGAAAACTCTCATCAATGTTTCTGCACTGTTTCTGTATATATAGCTTAGGGGTGCATTTCTTTTACCTAATCCAGCTAATCCATATTAGATGGATTAACTAATCCAGCTCATCCAGCTAATCCAGCCGATACGCGAATTAGACGGATTAGCTAATCCATCTAATCTGGATTAGCTGGATTAGGTAAAAGAAATGCACCCCAGTCCTTTCACCATTGCATGGGCTTCAATGATATCAAACGCCTTACGAAATACTGGTCTACTATCAGGTAGAGTCTTATACCCCGTTTACACGAGCACACATAGCGAGCTGAGCCGTGCCAGTCCATGCCAGCCCAGTATTCCAGCTCGCGGTTACGACACACTCTGTACACGTGTAGAAGCGAGCAAATGCGTGTCATGAATTAACGTGCATTAGTTACTTGAGATTGACATTTTTCTCTAATGGCTTTACAATATCGAGAAATGCGTACGACATATGCGAGACGTCGTACTATTTATACGAGACATAGGTCTATCACCAGGCGACTGTTGCAGCAAGGGAGTTCAAAAGCCCTCAACTTCTCGCTCACCTTCGTCGCTTCACAATTGGATAAGACACTGAGTCTGTCTTGCTCTACGCTACTTTTAAAACAAGCATGCATGGTTCGTTTTCCAGCATGCTATGTACTTGACCCAAGCCAGCCTGGTCTGGCGTGCGCTGGCCCAGCTAGAAATACCGATCCGAGCCAGCCCACATTTACATGACCGTAGAGTCAAGCCAGCATGGGTTGGCCCGCTTACAAGTGCTCGTGTAAACTGGGTATGATACTACAACGAAATTTAACCTAGCAATACTGGCGAGAAGCTACTGAGCCTCACTGCGACTACCTGTGTCAAAGTAGAAGTAGAGGTGCCCATATTCTTCAACCAAAATAAATTATTAACTGTGATCCTGTGTTACAAGATAATTAGATAATAACAATTGCTCCACTCGTTTGTCTTTGATATGCAAAAGTATTCTTCTTCCGTTTTTGTAGGAAGGGCTTAGATAATTTGATAAACAGAAATACCAGACCTAGCTGTTTCTATCAAAAGCGCAAAAGTCCAAAAAACAGCGAAGATATGGAAGATTTTCAAAGTTCACATTTATGGGGAACAGACAGTAGTTCGTATCCTCCTCAACATCCAGCCTACGGGCCCGTATGAGCACCATTGCTAACTCTGACTAAGCAGACTAACTCATACTCAAAGCTTTCCATAATGAAGAGACAGAATACTTGCCAACAACAAACACAATAGCATAACAGTTGTCACAGAGTGCTATCTACAACAATGTCGAGTAAATTTTCAAAGCCAAAGTGTCCAGGTTTTCCTAGATTTGCCTGTTTTGTTAGTGTTCTATGCTGTTACTAAGTAGTCAGGTATTAAAAGCAGATATAGTGGTACAGTGTATATCCATTAAAGCATCATAATGCCTTGTAAGACACTGTTCACGAATCCAAAAACCATGATGCAATTAAACACCCTACAAGCCAAATACAAACTTATAAGCCAAGGCATCAGTTTAGAGCCGCTCTAAAGAGTTTTAGTCCACACCCTAATGAAACAACAACGAGCTTGTTTGAGCATGCAAGATCATGAATACGACAGAGATCAACTCTGACAATAATGACGTGAGACCAGAGTCTTTTGAACATTAATTAATGTTGATAATCTTGGCACAGAATCTGTTAATTAAAGTGCAGCATAAATGCTTGTTTAACCACAGCTCAACTTACTTGAATTAATATTCTTGGTTTGCAAATATTTTAACAGGTGGATACAAGCTTTTCTGGTTAATTAACCAAAAGAAGCCCCAGTACATAATAGAAAAGGATATTAACTGCTGGTAACTTGCAAATTATATTCATAAAAGTTCCAAATTCACATTGGCAAATAATAGCTGTGTGTATGTGTGTGTGTGTGTGTGTGTGTGTATGTGTGTGTGTGTGTGTGTGTGTGTGTGTGTGTGTGTGTGTGTGTGTGCGTGTGTGTGTGTGCTATAGCTTAATTGGCTAGATAATCATTTAGAGTGATTACATCCAGGACACATCAGGGTTGCGAGTTCAAGTCACAGTGATGGCGAGCTAGAGCATAATTTCCTTGGGCAAGAAGCTCACACACAATTGCCTCTCTTGACTCAAGAATATAAATAACTACATGTGTACCTGGTTATTGACTGAGGGCAGCAAAGACCCCGACTGTGACAAAGTCTATCAGCCACTGGGATCTTGGTGGATCTTCGAGTGCCCACACCACAATTGACGTCATAGGCAGTGCTCCTGTGAGTACCTGGCAAAGCTCCAGGAGATTGCTTAGCATGGCCCATAGCTCCTACGCAGTGCACAGGAACCCAACCGGCCGTGTGTGTGCATGTGTGTGTGTGTGTGTGTGTGTGTGTGTGTGTGTGTGTGTGTGTGTGTGTGTGTGCACGCACGCGCGTAACATGGCTGGGCAAAAAGAGGAGTGGTTTTATAGACAGTCCAAAATGAGTAGGTTTTGCCATATAAGACACAGACAAGTGGCATAAAAACACCACCTAATGCTATAAAAAGATACTCACTAATACTCTAATTTGACAAGCAGAAAATAAGCTATTTATCTAGTTCTCTTGCAATGCGAAAAAGCACGGACATGCACCTTGGTACAAAAACCTGACTCAACAAATCATAATTTGATTCGATTACCATTACTAATACTTGTCCTCATGTCTACACTATGTCTACTAAATAAATTGCTGTAACTGTGTATTAATTTAAAAATACAGAAAGTAACGTAAACCTTAGTTTGTTAGCATATACATGTATAAACATACTAAATCCATGTATTTAGTTAAGCTGTGTAGTCTAGAGCTGACATAAACCGATTGCGAAACTAAACCGTTCGCAAATGGTCTAGACCGTTTGCAAATTCGCATTTGGTTAGACCATTTCCGAATCGGTTAGACCATATGCAAACACTAGATAACCCGATTGAGGATCTAAACCAATTCCTAGACCATTTGCAAATTGGTTAGCACCCTTAAAGTGTTAATACACAACAATAGCTAATATTGTTAAACTGCAAATGTCAAAGTAGCATCAGTCAAAAAAATTACAAAAAATTTGATGAAGATGCCACTGATGCCAAAAGTTTATCAAGTATCATATAACTCAACAACAACAATTGCTGATGGAGGAGCAAATGAAGAAGAGTCTGCAATCTCATTATTATGTAACAATTGTCTCCAGAGCCAATGACAACATGATTGACACTGACTGGTCAAATGGCTGTTGTCCAACACATTAAAGGCAGAATCAGAAGGTTTATAATAGCTTTACAAGACCTAGATAGCCACTAGATCTCACACTGCATTGTAAATTCATGGAAATCAAAATCCTACAGTTTGCAGAAAATGCAATAGAATGCAGACTATTTCCTTTACATATACCATGCAATCTTTGCACAATCGTCTGATCAATTTGACTACTTTTTAACGCACTGTATCGGGCAATATAGGAAAATGCAATTAACTTAACCTACATTCGAATATCATTTTCTGCACGAATTGCCCATGTCTATATAAAGCAGCTGCATGCGTCAGGTAGCGCTATACTAGCACTCAAATGCAGTATATTTCTTTTACATATACCATGAAATCTTTGCCCAATCATCTGATCAATTTGAATACATTCTGACGCACTATATCGAGCTATATAGGAAAATGTAACTAACTTAATTAACCTACATTTGACTATCATTTTCTGCACGAATTGTCCATGTCTATACAAAATATTTGCATGCATCAGGTAGCACTCTAAACTAGCAATTGAATGCAGAATATTTGCTTTATATATGCCATGAAATCTTTGCCCAATCGTTTGATCAAGTTGACTACTTTGCAACGCACTATATCAGGCAAAACTACTATACATAACCTACTTTTGACCATCATTTTCTGCACAAATTGCCCATGTCTATACAGAGCATCTGCATGCGTCAGGTAGCCCCATAAACTAGCAATTGAATGCAGAATATTTCATTTATATATACCATGAAATCTTTGCCCAATCGTCTGATCAATTTGACTACTTTAATTTATAACGCACTATATCGGGCGATATAGGAAAATGCAACTATCATAACCTGCATTTGACTATCATTCTGCACAAATTGCCCATTTCTATACAAAGCATCTGCGTGCGTCAGGTAGCCCACAGAAACAGTTCCTCATATTGTGTCGGGATGTTCGAGTCTTGCTTGAGTGTACGCGTCACATTACAAAAGTACTAGTCTTGTTCTATCATCTTTGCTAGACCACTTCAAACTGCATTCGGAACATAAAACATGGTTCAGTGCTCCCTTTGATTCAAACTTGACACAGAAACACAAGGAAAAGATTCTGAAATACCACCCTCCTAGCCCAGATTGAACTCGCATCCACAATAGAATGTCAAGCTATGTCACCTGAGTTTTTGATTGGATTCTTGGTGTATCTGATTGAAGCACACCGCCACAGTAGATACGTCCAAAACTGTATTAATTCCACCAAAGAATATTCTGACCCTTGCTTCCACAGAGACCAGACATTGCCGGAATGAATTCATTATTATTTCCCTAGTAATTTATATAGACGCTTCGAACGGCAACACTTCATTCAATGTCAGTTTCGGATCTACCAATGACAAATGTCTTTTAACAAAAACTGTACATATATTTTCCTACAGTTGAAAACAAGACCATTTTCCTCGGCAAATATGGAGTAGGTATCCAGCATTCTCTGCATGCCATACCGTGTGGGCGATAGAAGTGCTAATCAGCGTATGCAAGGCATCCAGCCTAGAGATTACCTAATTTGCTCAGTAGAGGCTAGGCTAGGCTGTGCTACAAGTAGTTTATTAAACTTAACAACTATTAACTCAACTGAAAACAAGAGCGTCAAACACGAGTGCCAAAAAGAAAATGCGACAGCATCTAGCAACAAACAGCTACAGCATCACATAAATAACACCGTACGTTTCCAAACAAGCTATGTCAATCTAACTTAGCAGGAATACCATTTTAGACTTTCAAGAAAACTTAGCAAAGCTTAATTTATAAGTCTCTATCCTGACAGTCTTTGCAATACCATCTTGGTTGTCGCTTGATTACCTCGCTTTCTTTAGACGAATAAAGGCAAGCCAGGTGGAACCAGTTGGAACACATCTCATATTGCACCATTTCCTTACCAGATTGGTACAAATAACACTGGCAGTGAATGCTAATTCTAATTGTCACCACTGCTGTTCTCCTAGATACGAGACGATGCTCTTCCGGAAAAGGAGTCATTTTTCCTGACTCTAGACACCTATGCAAATGCTTTCGCATAGATCTCTCACAGAATGTGAGAGCCAAAGGCTCCAAACCGTAGGCAACGGCAGTTGCACAAGCACTTGCAAATAGGCCACAGTTTCCTTGACCTAGCCTTTGTTGTTAATGGTTTGATAGTCACTCTAATATCTCCATCATCTTTGGCAAGTACACTATACAGATCAGAGATCTGGCAACGAAGAGGCAGGACTATTCAACTTGTTGCTAAACTGTCATAAAGGTATACGATATTTCCTAGTATTCCTGCCGTTGTTGCTACCCAATGTAGGGACTCGTTATAATGAATTTGTATTGCACCTACACTAGCTGGCTCAAATCCACTGCCTGAGGTGCCGATAAAGGCGAATTCAATTCTCCAATGTTTTCAAATTGCTTTTTCAGCAGCTGTTCTGCTGCAAAAATGTGCATGTCCTGCATCCAGTCTCCACTCAACAATCAGTGTTCGGCGTTACGTGGAAGTTGCAAATGAGGTAGCCAGCTTGGTTTGGTTTCAACTATGTCTTCTCCACTGGTGTCCACATGGATCACCTCTCTTTAATAGAAGGAATTATGAACTTCTCCTCCATACAAGAGACAACTCTCAGGCACGGATCGATCCAGGTATGGTGCACTTGGCAAAAGTCTAAATCTTTGAGAATTAAACAGGTGCGAAAGCTGTTGTCTATAATAATAAACAAGCAAAGCTACAAAAATATTTTTGTAAACCAAATGAATAGAAAACCATTTACAACAGCCAAAATCATTGGTGTCCCCAATATCTGAAATATTCCGCAAACCGCCTAAACCATTCTCAAACGGTTTACCATTCGCGAACGGTCTAGACCATTTGAGAACGGTCTGCATTATATGGTCTAACCGATTCGGAAACGGTCTAACCAAATGCGAATTCGCAAACGGTCTAGACCATTAATATATTCACGAACGGTTTAGTTTCGCAATCGGTTTCTAGCAGAGACAACGTAGCACTGACTTCTCCTCCAATTTCTTTTCCTTTTTCCAATCCCAATCTCCGTCCTTCAACGAGTCCCAGAGCTTGACCTTCCGCTAATCCTTCTCTATAGCTTCTGTCTCTCTCTCTGTAAATCAAAGTTCATATTAGCAGAGCGAGTAGACAAACCAACATCTATAGATATCACTAGCACATGTACAATTATTACTTAAGTAATTCTTTGCAATAGTATACCTATCTTCAGACAGAAAAATATTGTCAAAGCACGCATCTACCACGTCGGCGTCTTGCATTTCTCCTATTAGTTGTCCCGGATTACACTCCAGTCCTATACGGGATTTGAACACGTGACTATCAACATTTTAGCTAACAAATTAACAGCTTGCTACTCCGCGTAGCAACTACGACATTTTATGATGCCAAGTTTTAAGTTGACGCTAGTGAGACAGTAAGATTATTGAATATTTTTTAGTCAATTGGTTGAAATCTACTGTGTGTCGACTCTAGTGGAGAAACAGAACACAACAAACATCGTGTTTTACAAGGTAATGTGACCTACCATGGTTGTATACAGTACTTTTATCAAAGTGTGCAGTCAAATGTGGCTTGCTAATTAGCGTGGGAGATCAGGCGGAGCAGTGCAGTGGTACAGTACACCTACACTGTAGACTTACTGTGGGTGTGTGAAAGTGTACATGTGAGACAGTGAACATCCCTTTTGATTAGTTAATTGACGGTTGTTTTATTGTACTGAACAAAGTCACAAAGAATAAAGTCACTGATAAACCATTGTTCTGTTCGAGTCATGACTGGCTGCTAATTGGCATCTTTTAGTAACTATACAAGGGCATCACGTGGCTCTCAAAAGTGACACGTGGCGCCATAGAGAACGTTGGATATTAAAAATTAATTCAACACAAAATATAGGTCTCATAAAGTTTCAATAATTACATACTCAGTGACAGTGAATTTTAGGAAGTTATGTTGCACAAGATCATCTAGTTGTCATTACGATGAGAAATCTATGGTTTGCGACCTTGAGGAACTGCTGGTAGTGCCAGGTTTATGTCTTTACTCTCATGACTTACATGTAACATGTCAAAACCAATATGTTTTACGACTGCTTGATTCTCAGACAACTTGAGATTAAATGCAATAATAATTTTAACAAACCAGACCCTAAAAACTGGGGCTAGCGCCTACCCTAGTAGCCCATAGTCTACATGACACCCTTGTAATAAGTATTGCTCAGAATGGAGCACTGTGCCTTAATTAATTAATGGGTATGATACGAATGTGCAGCTGAAACATTTCCTTCTACTGGCAGAGATGATAAATTGATGGTGGCACAGTCTAGTTGTAAACTGACTTTACACATCAACACTGCTTTTCTACTTTATGGAGTTGTTGTAGGTAATCAATGTATACCTGTGTCTTTAGGTCAGAGAGACACTCCATTGTCCAGTGTTGGAATGGAACAAGCTGGAAAATTGTCTCAGCACTTTTTGCGAGAACACTTGTCTCATGCATTTTCTAGTGACCTTCAGAGAGCAGCCAAGGTACTGTACGCATAATTATTGCTGTTCAATAATGTGAAGCACATGGTTTGTTACTTACAAGAATAAGAGTTGGTCACATTTGGAGTTACATAAAGAAATGAAAGCAAATGAGTTAGGTACAGTGTACTGCACTAATTAATGTAGACAGAAGGATAAGTGTTCAACTTCTGATTTTTACTTAGCATAAAGTAGAAATGCAACAACAAACACAGTCTTTAAACACTGCTGCGTTTCTTTATTTGTTGGCATTTCTAGATGCAACGTTTAAGTTAAACTAGGGTGACGTTTATTTATTACTAGGCATTTAGCTCATTGAGTCATCATACATGGCAAGTCTAAGGTCATTCAGAAAACGTGTCCTCAAGTAGTTTAATTAACTCATTCTTTGAACAGTTATGCATAATGACACACAAAGAGAGACTGAATGATCAATGATCGCGAGTTCAACCTTTTTACTTATTCGTACAAGTACGCTAAGTTGGGTGTCTATTCAAAGGGCAGTGTTGATTTTTAACACTTTCTCGCAAGTGTGACGTTCAAACGAGGGTGGCATTTAATTAATTAAAGAAAAACTGTAAATGATATTGGTCATCATAAAGTTTTTCCTCAGGAGCTTTGGTCAAGCATGCTCATTCAGTAGTTGTTCAGACTTGTGTAACATATTTAGATAAACTAATAAAGTGTGCCAAGACTGTTTCTGGTTAGGCTACTAAACATCTACATTTGTTTAACTGTCCAAAGTGGGAAAGATTAATGTATAATAGTTGAATGAAGCAAGTTTCTCATCAAGATACAGTAATGTAATGTGAGAAATAATATGATCATATAAATTGCAGACTGCAGAACTTATACTGCTCAATCGCTCAAATTCACCAAGTCTGATTCAAGACTGCAGATTGAGAGAGAGGGTTGTATTTATTTGCAGTTGTTGTTGTTTAGTAGTAATGTGTGTTTGCATTTAGTGCTTTGGAGAGATGGAGGGTATGCAGCAGTGGCAACTACAAAAAGCTGCTCACAAAGCTAAGCAATCACTGCCTGACTTTACACCAACAGGAGGAGAAACAATTTTTCAAGTTGAACAACGAGCTGCTGAATTCTTTGGTGAGTTGTGCTCCAATCTCTTTCAAACTCCGCAAGAAACGAAGAATGAAACAACAGGAAGAAAGTATTGTGCAAGGCAGAACACAGATGAAAATGATAAACACACGACAAAACAATCATGTCATCATTTCGACCAGGACCATGTTCTTCTTGTTGCTCATGGTGGTCTGATTAGAACTATGATAAATCAGTTTGAAGCCAAATTTGATTGTGATTTGAAACCGTTCCGCAAAGGAGGCCGTCTTCAGTCATGTCCTAACACAGGCTTTTCAATGTTCATAGTCAGTAAGTCAGGAGACGACAAGTCTGAAAAGGTTATGGTCAGCTGTCATACACTTTATAACACAGACCATCTACAAGATAAAGGGACATCCAAAATAGACTAGTTTAGTAGGCTACTGAAGTTCTCTATTAGTTGTCTATACCTAGTCAAGTGTACAAGGTTACTTGTAGTTTTAATTAATTAGATGTGTTAATTGAGACTATCTCAAAGTTGAAATTTATACATTATTATACGCCGGCAATTCGGTGCCTATTAGTCTAATTAATTGATACCTAACTAGTTGGTGTGTATTTATTTTGCCAATAGACGTAACGCGCGCACGAAGATTAGAGCTTGTACAGTACACTTGCAATGGCCGGCTCTGTCTGCGTGGAAGAAGACGATCCACACGTCAACTCTGTAGTAGATATGTCTAGTAGAGATTTGGAAGAAGTTCCATTTGAGTATCGTGTGGTGGGAAGGTTTCATTGTGTCACTCAACTGTTACTTCAGTTCAACTCGATAGTCTCACTCCCAGACGACTTACCTATTGTATTTCCTGCACTAGAAACTCTAAACGTGAGTGGAAATGAGCTGGAGACACTTCCAGACTCTCTGAGTCTTTTGAAGGATTCACTTCAAACGCTGTCTGCAGCTGAGAATGTCTTACATCATATTCCAGAAGGTTTGAAGAAGTTGGTTCATCTACGGGTGTTGAGATTGCGTGGAAACAAGCTCGTACGCTTAGACAACGTGTTTGGAACGAACATGACTAACATGCGGGAGCTTTACATTGATGAAAACCAGTTGGTACGTCTGCCCAGTGAGCTGTGTTTCATGACTGCCTTGGAAATTTTGGAAGCATCAGACAACAAACTCACGTATCTACCTGACTGCTTTGGCAATCTGAAAATGTTGAAAGTTTTAAATTTGTCTAATAATCAATTAAAGGAGGTGCCTTCGTCTTTCAGCCAGCTACCTTCTTTGATTACTCTAGACATCAGTAACAACATGCTTTCATCAATGCCTAATCAATTGGTATCTTCTTATTGCTTGCAGTCAGTATTTCTCAACGACAACTTGTTGACTGTTATGTCAGAATGGTTTTCTAACACTAGCCAGCTTCAAGAGCTTGATATTAGTAACAATTCTCTAGAAGGAGATGCACTTCCACAAGCATTTGGTCTGCAGTCCCCAAATGTTCAGTTTTTATCACTGGCCGGCAATCATGTTACAAGGTTGCCAGAATCGCTGTGCAACATGTCTCACCTTCGAGAGCTGAAATTGGGGAGCACAATTCCTGAGATAGATAGAAGAGCGTTTCAGAATGGCAACTGGCTCCATAGTCTTCCTGAAGAGTTTGGTGGTCTCGTTAGTTTAGAGAGGTTGTGGCTTGACGAGAACAAGTTAAACTGTTTGCCTCAATCATTTGGTTCTCTCTCACACTTGACATTTGTTGACATGTGTCAGAACTTGTTGTCTGAACTGCCTGATTCATTTTGCAACCTATCAGCACTTGTTACCTTATATCTGTCTCGAAACCAATTGAGTGTTCTACCACCTGACTTTGGTAAACTGAGTCAGTTGTTAGAGGTTCGACTGGATAATAATTTACTGGAAATGCTACCTAAATCATTTGAGGAGCTTACACAGCTGAAGACACTTGACCTATTCTGCAATAAGCTAAGAGACTTTCCTCGCTTTCTTGTAAACTTTTCTCAGCTTTCCCGACTTGATCTCAACAATAATTTGTTCAAATTCAATTCTGATGATGTTCCGTTGTCTTTCTGTAAAAAACAATATGCCAGTCGTCCAGATGTTGAAGGATGGAAAGGAAAAGCAAGAGTAGACATTCTTCCCATGGAAGGACAGAAAGTTATTTTATCAAAGACAGAATCAGATGAAGCTTGTGAGCCACTGGTAGAAATGAGTGATGTGTTTCGGCGAGCACTATTCAAAGGACAGTCAATATGGAAATCGCACAGTCAATCTGGGAAGCGACCCGTAGATGCTAGTAGTATATTTAAAAGCTGTTTGCGGGAAGTTATACAGTTTGAAGACACAATGGATAATCAAGCAGACCTTAAGAGTGATGGGGTGTTTGGCAGCAAACAGGACTACGATAAGACACCTGCTGATGCAGTTGACTCTATGAGATCAGTAAAAGATAGCCCAGAAAACTGGTTGCCTCCATGTGAAGAAGACTGGGATGCAGAAATAAATGAGAACAATCATGCTACTGATGTTCAATTTTTGGATTCCTTGTCAGCCAGCCAGTCACAATATAAAGATCAAGTTGTTGTCAATTTATCATCAGAGCAGAGGGCAATGTTGAGGTTAACGTTGGAAAAGGGTCTGCCATATTATGATGTGAAGGATCAGTTTTACATTAATGTTGCTTTGCAGACTGAAAAATCAATGGTGAAGCAAGACTTGCCGGTTGGTTTGACACAGCAGCTTATTGTTGAAGGACAATTTGATGACTTATAACAGCTGAGTTGAATAATACTCATTTATTCGAATCTGTGCAGTAATGGAGACTACAGTAGTGGTAGAGAATGTTTAACAGTTATAATAAACAGGTTATGAAGGACATTGGAAATTTGCTTTGTAAGAGTGTTATAAGAGCATCAAATAATAATTAAACATAAATAGAAAGTACTAAGCCAAACCAACATGGCAGAGTGATACCAATAAAGAAGAAACAGTTCTTGAAATCCTTGTGGCAGAAAATGGACTCAACATTCCACAGCTAGAAATACTAGATGTTTGTTATGCTACAGTCTGTCTTCACTATGGTTTTGGCCGTCCTGACAAACTACTCTTTACGCGATATCAATGAAGCTACCAGAGTTAGTTTTGATATCAGTTTTTGCTCAAATGGTTATGTGATGCCTTGTTGCACATAGGCGTAAGAACCTACTAAGTAAGGGCTAGTGGGGCTAAAGCCCCTAATTTTTTTGCCAGTCAATGATGTTATGATGAAGTTATCGTTATCTCAAAATGATAGATTTATTATTATTATTATTATTATTGAATTTTCTTTCACATCATGTACATGATGTAGTTCCCACCAGGGGCAACAAACAAACAAAACAAACAAACACACTAAACTGCCCTCCCTCCTCAAAGTTGAACCGCGCATGCTCACTTTCTAAACCAGTCTGGCGTTTCATGCGTTACAACGCAGACAGATATCAATGCAACAGACAAAGGTTACTGCATAAACCATCAAACCTTCAAGACTCTCAGATTGCTGTTTGCAATTGCTGCTAGAGCCTTAGCTTACAATTGGGCGCAAGCGAAGTGTCTAGATCTGATGATGGAAGCAAGAATACCCAAAAAATTTAAGGCTAAATAAATAATCGCAACCTCAGTGCCAACAACTGCAAAGCAAACTAAAATCAAACATTTGAATAGTGGCTTGACGTCGCAGGAGCGGTCGAGCACAGCGAGCACTTCAGCTCTTGTTGTTATCAATTAATTATCACGTTGGTGTACACGCGAAGAACGTTTTGAAGCACTAGACGATGGCTGGCAGAGGTCCAAAGATACAGAAAGTGATGGTCCAGCCGATTGTATCCTTTCCTATTGCCAAAGTTTTGTACATTTGATGTAACGTCGATATTTGAGTTAGACGTAGATATTTGCACGAAACAATCATGTATGGCCATTATTTCTTGACTGACTGTTTTAGAATCTTATTTTCAAGTTTCTCCAAGGGGTAAGTTGATTTCTTGTCTTCGGTGTGTATCTTGTGTCTTAACTTTTTCATATGAAGTTAATTAATTAATTATTATCAACTGACATTTGTAGGAATGTTGTATTTCTGTTTGTGGTCAGTGTGCTGCTTGTTGTGGTTGTTTGCTCTGTGGCAAAATAGCTAGTTGTCTGCGTTTTGTCCACCGTATCGGTGACGACCTAAAACAGCACAACAGATAACAAATAACCTGCTCTTGGAGTAGTAAGGGGTGTGCCTACCCAGAGCCACTCTCTCGTTCCAATATGTCCAAAGCATCTACCGGAACCAAAATGACAACAAGCAGAATAAGACACATCAAGATGCAGTGGCTTGCCAGACATACGCTCTAAATTTGCACGACTGCCATTGAAGTACGCCACAGTACTTGCTGATGTGCCTGGATAGCAACCCCTAATATAGATTGGTTGCAAACAAGCAACATCAGACTTGGTAATGGCATAGACTTTGCGTGGTGGTGTTGCCATGTCATGATGTATGTCGTCATAGGGCAATATGAGCTTTTGATTGAGAAAGAGGTGCCACCCACAATCTCACTCATGCTCTGGTGACAGCACCGATGTTGGTTCACGACTCCTTATTCGTCAGGAAGAATCCTGCTTATATCGCAGCTAACCTCTGTATCTAAAGATCATTCCACTATCCACCACCAGTGGACATGACAGCTCTCCTTTGCTACTAACACACACACACACACACACACACACACACACACACACACACACACACACACACACACACACACACACACACACACACACACACACACACACACACACACACACACACACACACACACAGTGAATATTATTCCCGTGTGTCAAGAGAGGTATGCACTGGTGAGTGTCTAGCTTGAGGACACCACACCAAGTCAGTGAGTGACATCAAGGTCAACGGAGCTGCCCCACTTTTCGAAATTTTGATTTTAGCCAGCTATGTATTGCTGCATACTTCCGGTCGTAAAATAGATGATTAATTAAATAAAATAGAGATTTACCCACTAATGTTTCTGACAATTCAGTTTCAAAGTTGTGCAAGAATTTGACCTTTATAATAGTAAATCCTGTTATTAATTAGTTATTATGCCCCTTTCACGCGTGTTAGGCCGCTCCACTTTTAAATAATTATTGATTCTGTCGGCCATGGACACATTGTAGTCTCAAAGCTCTTGAACATTTCCAGAACCGTGGCACTAAGGCTCTACAACTTGTTGTTTGTGTGTGTGCATGTGTGTGTGTGTGTGTGTGTGTGTGTGTGTGTGTGTGTGTGTGTGTGTGTGTGTGTGTGTGTGTGTGTGTGTGTGTGTGTGTATCGGTGTGTGTGTGTGTGTGTGTTGGTGTGTGTGTGTGTGTGTGTGTGTGTGTGTGTGTGTGTGTGTGGGGTGTGTGTGTGTGTGTGTGTGTATCGGTGTGTGTGTGTGTGTTGGTGTGTGTGTGTGTGTGTGTGTGTGTGTGTGCACGTGTGCATGTGTGTGTGCTTGTGAAACTGGTGTACTTACAGAAACAGAGAGTCCAGATCTGGCTGTACGAACAGAATAAAACAAGAATTGAAGGCATTATCATAGTATGGCAATATCCACCATTACTTTCCATTTTACAACAACCGTTATGTTTTGCAGGGATTCGATGAGTACATGAATCTTGTGTTAGATGACGGGGAAGAGATTCATTTGAAACAGAAAACTCGTAGAAGTCTCGGTAACTAATAGCAACCCATGTGGATATTGGTTAATGAAGGATAAGAGTTACGTTTGTGTCTTAGGTCGTGTATTACTGAAAGGCGACAATATCACACTGATGATGGCAGTCTAGTCTGTAGGTCTGTAGACATCGATGCAGATTAACAATGTTTTTGGTAAACACAAGGTAGCGTAACTTGCTAGGTGAAAGATGAAACATACGTAACAATATTCACTATGCGTACTGGATGTAATTGGGAACGTTTTAATTCTGTGTTTCTCTTCAACTGGAGCAGTGAAGCAGTCTGTCGTGGGTGTGTTTCTGTCACAAATTGGCATAAAACGTTGCAAATCCATAGCCTCAACACTAGGCCTTCCTTGCTTTCAGTGGTCCTTTCACGTAAGGATAGCAAGGGGTGGTGTGGGGTGGTGTAGTATCATGTGATCTCTTTGTTTCTGAGACAAGATCACATGATACTATCCCATTGCTAGCCTTGCGTGTGGAAGGACCAGTGAAAGCAAAGGAAGGCCTAGTGTCAAGGCTAGCGAATCCATCTGTTTGTATTATTAATGATGTACAATGGCAATCACAAGTGCACACATGACAATGTATAATATGCATAGAAAAGTTGTATTAAAATTAATGAAGGCTGTCAAATTAACCAAAGACTGTATGTCTGTTGTACGTCACCAACAGTTGCCACTCACTGCCTGCATGATTACAGATGTACCTACTTAATTTGAACTAAGAACTTTCTTTAAAATTACCAAATCCTTGCTCTAGCAGATTGTTGCATAGCAAGGTGAGAGCTTTTTCTACTGCATCGTACACGCTGACAAAGCTTTGAGCTCCAGCGTTATTTTTTCGATTATATAAATCCAATGCATCGCCTTCAAATTGAGACGGAGGATCAGAATCATCAGAAAAAACAAGAAATGTTGGTTTCCCTTTCAGTAAAACAGTTCGTTGAAGCATCTCGACTTGAGTGTGAATATGATATTTGCGAGGATAGCGTAACACATTGGGTTGAGAAAGCAATTGTTGAGAATACTTCAAACAGTCGCCATTAAACTGTACATTACTATTCAAAACATCAGAGGTCTCCTGGTGAGAGACTCTTTCATGTGATTCTTCTTGACCAGTCAAATTGTTCTTGTTCTTTTCCATATTGGAAGAGCTTCTGTCATCAACAGTGACAACTTCATCAGACACTGTTGGCAATTCAGCTTGATTTCCATTTGAAAAATATCCCCACAACAGTTGAGTTATGGGCACAACCACCACAATAAAAACCAGGAGGCACAGCAACAACACAATAATAGCAGATCGTTTGCTAGTAAAGAGGTTGTACACTATCACCGGCAGAAAAAGCAGTGTAACAAAAATACCAGCTAGACACGCCGCAACCACAACTGTTTCGTAAAATTCAACGTCTGGAAACTTGTTCCAGTAGTTCTTGCACACGTAAGTCGCAAATCCCAGTATAAGAGTGACAAGAGGACCGATAAAGACTTTCTCGTAATCCTCAAACTTCAAAGTACTAGATGTAGACTTGGAGCCAGCACTGGCCTTTCTGAACCCTTTTCGACGTCCTCCTCTAGGCATTACTCCAATAGCAGCTGCAATGGACGCACGTTAGCAATCTGCTTTGACGTAATCATGACGTAGGCAACGGGGATTTCCCTGAAGTCGATAATGTCGTTTATGACGATCTCCATCAATGTCGCGCTTTTACAGTTGCTATGCGTACTGAATTGTAGGGAAGCTCTTGATCTAGGAGTAAGTTAGCTGTAGTTGGTTTGATGTCTAGCTAGACTTTGCGCCACGTCATTCTTCTACGCAGGCTGTAGGAGACAAGATCGCCAAGACTATGCACGTACTGGAAGAAGCTAAGAAAGTTATCTACAAGGCTACAGGTGACAGTGGAAGTGTAGAAATCCAAGGCAGAACTCTGCAGTACGAAGTGAAAGGTGGTTTCTACAAATGGGAATACCAATACACAGGAAAGGCGTGGGACTCTGCAGCCCAGATAACTGTAAAGAGCAAAGGCTGGGAAAGTTCGGGAGGAGCAAGAGAACACGTGCTCGAAGACCTTGTTGCAGAGCTGAGGAAGAAGGGATTCCTGAAGTAGTTCCAGAGCAGCAATCGGATCTAGAACAAGAACCGCTGTCTTTCAGATAGATCAGCCACAGTAGTATGATTGTATGTAGCTAGCGACAACTTTTTAAGCCACAGCTAACGGTAGAAATTTTGAACTCTAGATAAGTATCTGCTTGTGAAAGATCAAATGACTAGTACTGTATGTCTTCCACCATATCATATCAACACACAGGCGCATGCCCATGGATTCCCAGCCACCCACATGGATGAGCATGTATGGATGAGCATGTATGCTTTGTCAGTGTACGTATACCAACTCTGACAACAGTGATAAACTAAAACCGGTTAGATGAGCATTTAACAAGTGGCATGCAAGAAATCCAATCCCATGTGTCTTGACTAACCTGTCAGCAGAATCCTCGACGTGGTAATAAATACATTTAGTTATTTATTTGGTCACGTGTTATGCAGGAGGCGGAGTGAGTGGTCAGATCAGTCATACAGTAGGTACAGACAGACATACATGTACATCCCTCACCAGCCTGCCTTACTGTACCCTAACGTTTCATGTCTTGTGTAATAATATACTTGATAGTTTCCTATAAAATTTTGATAAATTGAGTTAAATATAAACGGTGAGAATTATGATAAGGACGATTGAGCCTAGGATGTGCAACCATCCCATCTGAACAACCATGTATGTGACATCATGATCACAATGATTGTGGTGACATGCTGGAGCATGCAGTCTACTCCAGCCTTGGCTGCAGAGAAGACACACAGAAACAACTGCAACATCATGCCTATGTTATAAGTGTAGAACACCATACTAACAAAAAATTCCCGAGCAGAATCGGTGTGTGCGTGTCTATCATCACACGTCTACTGCTGCATTAGACCTACAATATATTGTACCTATCACTAGCATGAGCAGCTACAATGGCAGCTTAGCTCAACATCGTGTGCCTATGAAAGACGTTCTTCCGCTGCTCGGCCAATCCTTTTCGCCATTTTTCTGTTGAGTTTCGAATACGATCGAGACGAGACTGTTGTTGCCCAAAACGAGTCGGCTACATTGAAAAGAGTGCTCAGTCACAAAACAACAGACCACACTACCAAACAATCATGCAAATCTATGGCGGCCACAAGTGACAAACTCTCTAAACACAAGACACAAGACAGTAAATGTTTAGCTCCTAACTCTAAACGACCATCTCAAATGTTTGCACTCTCAGAATGAAACCCCTCCCTCCTCTATTCGTAACCCTTGTAGATGCACAGGCATGTGCATTTGAGTAATAATATGCTGAACACACTACTTAGGCCTGTCGGAGACTACAGAGCTGCTGGAGCCATGGCCCTACCACTTTTTAAATAGTGTACTTTGACAAGGCATTGATTCGTGGTAACTATTAATAAATAAATAATATATTAGCAATTACTTGTTTGGTGCATATCAGTGTAAAGGTAAGTGGGCTAGCAACATAAAAATTAGAAACATAAAAATTAATATTAAGATTAAAAATTAGGAATGAAAAAAATTAGAAACAATTTTGTAGTATTGATATTAATCTAAAGTAGGCGTGGTTCTATGGTGCTAGGTCCCACCGCTTGAAAGTTCCTTTTGCCAGGGCTTCTACTGTGTAATGTAGATACTGTAGTAAGTGAAATACAATGAATAATATAGCCACACAACATACGTTGTAAACACAGCCACTAGAATCTACTAGCCATACAGTCGCTACTGCCATACTGTAAAACGTATGTACAGACTAATGGACACACACACACACACACACACACACACACACACACACACACACACACACACACACACACACACAAATTGCATCCTACTTTAGTTGCCCAGCATGATCTCCCATATCTCCGTACGTACAAGTCTTCAGCAAACAGATACAACATGTACAGAATAAGAAGGCTCAAAATCAATATAATAATAAAAATTACAACCTAAAATATCAAACAAGTCACGTAAGCGACTACAAATCCTTCAGTAAAGACTGTCCAGCTTACCTTTATGAAAGTCACTGCGAGCATCTCGTGCTTGCATTGGCAATGCAGACACTCCATTGGAGAACCGTGAACAACGTCCTCACACACGCTAGACGCGCAAGAAGAGAAGGAATGACTCTTAGCTAATTCTAACATACATAAACTGGGCAACGGCAGGGATCTACCATTCCTTTGGTTCATCAATGATTTTAACGAACACGGTACGGTTTTCAGTAACTTGTAAATTCTTAGGACACACACATACACACCGTAAAACAGCCTGTAAAATCGTAATCTTATTATAGACGTTCTCACTAGGAAACTCAAGTTTATTGTCTACCTCGACCGGCGCAAAATATAATACCAATGTGAGATGTAAGACACAACACGTACAAAGCCAGTTTACCGGCATGACAAAGCTCTGCTACAACTCGAGTTCTATCCGGGAAACGTCAGTCTACTGCTTGATAACAACTATTCGTAGTTACCACTTGTCAAAGAGATTTGAAAACAACTCCTCGTCTGCTTTTATAACTTTCTGCATTACTTCGACACTTTTCTGTCCCTGACGAAGTAGCAGCTGCACTCTAGCCGCGTCACGTTCAGAACGATGGACGTGAAAAATTTCCTTCACATTGTATCTGAAGTTTGACACAACAACTTAGAATAGGGACAGCTATCGTAACACTCTAGATAAATAATTTAAATAGAAAAGAGAAATGTGATGTGTCGCACGTCACCTCATTTTCTTCTGCAGTTTTGCTGATTGAAATCGTGAACACAGTTGCAAGCTCTGTCTGTAAAGCCTCCTCACTTCTTGCTGTAGCTGTAGCGCTTGATTGTACCGACCACTGGCGCACATTGTCGGCGCAAACGGCCAACGCATCAAGTGTGACGTCATGAATGGTCACGTGCGAATACTGTTTACCGGGGAAACGAAGCAGCGGGTCTGTTATCTTTCTTTATTCTTTCCAATAGCATTATATTTTGCGACGTACAAACTGAATCTAACGTTGTAACGTGACATTGTGTGTCTAGACGATTGGCAATTTGATCGTTTGCTGAATATTGAAATATATCGCCATGCCGAACACAGGAATGCTTAATCACTCAGCATACAGCTCATCAAACGGTACCTTTTGGTTGCCATCCTGGCCTACGTGTCACGGATATCATACACCAGGCTCTACAACGCCAAGATCTCACTATACCAACAGATCAACAGGATCAACTGTGTCTAGATTTTCACGTCATCTACTATTGAGCGAAGCCGTAAACTCTGCTTTCCACGAAGCCAGACAAACGGGACGAATCACAACGAATACAAAAACAACTTTTCTTCGATCTAGCGAACTGTGCAATTTGGGAATACATCCATCCTCTGTGCCCTACATTCAAAACAACAATATTCGTTTCTCCAACAATTCAGCGGCGCCTTTCTTTACAATGCAGAAACCGACGTGTGGGTATTTCTTCTCGCGCGGGACGGACAACAAGAAGAAGAAATTTGGCATTCCTCCTTCTAACTTGGTCATGTGGAGGTGAACAGCCTTGACGTTGTTAGTTTACAGTCAGCAGGAGACTTATTTGGTGTCGTTGTATCTACCTTGATATGCTCATAATTATACAGTACGTCTTACTATCTTTTCAGTCTGGTGTAATATTCAGTATCTTTGCATTGACAGAGTATTTTAGTAAATATTTCATACTGCTGGAAGAGGGGCATTGTGTTGTTGTAAATCAGAGAGCATCTGCATGACCCAGTGCCCACATGTCAAAGGAATCGATGCACAAGACGTTCATCACTTGAATCATGCACTCCTCGTTGAAACTTTTTTTCAATCTCAGTCACTAAATCAATTGCTGCTACTAATGATAGCCCAGTACAGTTTACATGCAGTCTAAGCACACTGTATACACCACTGCAACCAGCAATCTCGCTGTCTGTTTGTCTGTTAAAAACACATAGTTGAAACATCCATGCTATTACAATCTACATTCCGCTAAAATTACCGTCTCTTCAGTTCAAATTATCTAACACAACCACTAGGGCCATATATATCTCTGCAGTGCTAGCTTATCTAGTGTACAATTGACTATAAATCACCTAATGAGTCTCTCAATGAGTCTCATGCCTGTTATCCTGATCTGTCTGTCTGTCCATCTGTCTGTCTCCAGTCCCCATACACTTGGCAACAGTTATCATCGTAATTACCCATTGAAATTATAAACCATCTATGATTCTGTCCTTAGCAGCTGCAGTTTAACCAGATATTCAAACATTTGGTGTGGAAGAAAGAAATTTTCAAAAGGAAGGTTGCTTCCTTCCCTCAATGCCAATGTCTGACGATGCAACACTAGCAACTACACAGGTAGGGTTTTGTTATCTCGGTAACTTGGTAAGGCAAGGTGTTATACGTGTCTCACTAAATGCCTACTACTAAGAGCTCTACTTTCCATAAGTGTCCACATCAATTTGTATGAAACATACACAAATAAAAGGTAAAATTATGTGGTTTGTGACAACAACTGATAAAAGCATATTGGCAGATTTCTATATCAAAACTAGTCTTCATGTACATAGATATCAATCTGATTCAGATGCTGCACCTTCTTCACAACAGTCTGTAGCATCTTGTTGTCGTTTCACTTCCTCCAGCTTGTGTGCGAGTGCATTTCCAAAGCTTTCTCTGTAAACCGGGCTGAGACGATCCATCAAGGCGTACACAGATTCAAAATATTCGGACACGTTATGACTAATTTCATTGATATCAAACGCCTTACCAACAACCTGGAAAAGACCCAATTCATACATTGCACGAAAAGAGGTTTGCTCTTTCTACCCTGTAGCCACTAGTCGAGAGTTCTACGCAATAGGCCTCTTTCTCCTTTGTTAGCAAGTTCAGGTAGGTCACCTCTTTGTTACTTGGCAAAAGCGTCGAAATTTCTATAGACTCTACACCAAACGACAGCTCTTTGACTATCTGTTTCGCCTCAAACGCAATGGCTTCTTCGGCACTCGGCTCCTCCATAACTCAGTTGTTATCAACTCTGGCAATGTCACGTGACCACGACGAAGTATTGAAGCTATACAGCTGTCATGTGTAGAAAGCTGTTAGTTAGATACCCCTTCTGCCCAAACAAAGAAATACAACGGTCCGTCATAAAAATTAAATAAGGATCTTACAAAAGACATCAACTCATGATCACTAGAATTACACTCTACATGTACTTGCATTAGATTTCTGTGTGCGACAACAAGAATACCAACAACAATAATAATAACAATAGCAATAAAAAAGGCAAAGAATACCGTTATGACATACAATATTATTTAGTCACGTGTTACACAGGAGGCGGTGTCGTCGAGTCGGTGTACACCCGTATGTAATGTAGTGTGGCCGTACATCACGTGACCGGACTGCGTGTGTTACTTGTTCAGGTACCATAGCGTTTCTCGCCTAGGGAACTATACTTGCCTGCTGCTCTCGCCTTCCACCCTCACTTCAACTAACTTCACGAAACAGTACACAGGTTTTCATGAATATTGTTTATTTCAACATCCTTCCATTGACTAAGATACCTGACAGCCTCCTGGCAATACCAGTTCAAAAAGCTCACTAAAAACCAATACATGAGAGAGATTTACAACTACATTGCTTGTGGGGATAACCTACTGCAGTCTACACGCCACAGTAGAAATAAACGACCTTACAGCACGGCAATGCATTCCATCGGTGTCAACACTAATTAACTACAATAAAATTGAGGCTACTAATATATGTTACAATCTTAACATTACAGCTAACCACGACCAAAGTGTTACTCTCCGAGTAGCCTAAACACTTTGTGCCTCACACCTTCGTCTGTCGCCGACACTTCGAACATACAAGCCATACATAGCAGCGTCTCCTGGGTGTCTCTGTTTGTTATAACCTAGTAAACAGACCCACACTAAACATGTCGATCATATCACTGGCTAAACAATCGCACAACCACACCAGATGACTAGAATTTCAAAATCACATATGGAATTCAGATAAGCACTATGTACACATATCTACCTATACAAGCTCAACAAACCATTAAATTTATAGCAAGGCAACACAATTTTTCAATTTTTGTTTTTAGTTGATTACAGAAATTGACATATGATGCATACACATCAGAGAGCTATAACGTGTAAGACATAATGCTTTACAGCTAATAGGTCTAGGAACCACGGGGGAGAGGGAATGCAGTCTATGATCACTATAGATAAATAGGTCATTGTGAAAACGATCTACAAGTGGAAGAAACCGAGGAGCCAATAGACACCAGTGCAAAAGCAACACTTGTGCACGGACGTCCTGGGTACACAGAGCTACACTTGTGCAAATGATATTACAAGAACTTCCAAAATGGCTGATGTGGAACAATGCCGTTACCACGCATTGAGGTTAAGCCATTGAGGTTGCCCCCCTCCAACCTGGATGCCATTCCTGCGCCTCTGCAGCTAGCCTTAGAGTTCTCAACCGTTGCACAAACTATACGCAAGTCGGCCTCCACATAACAATGACAATAGATGCAGGCTGCTGACTAAGAAATCAACTATAATAAAAGAATTCCTAGATGGGTTCATTAAGTATAGAGAAGCTATAAACAATATTAACCAACGTGTACTTGCTTTGATTTACCACAATGGAAAAGCCAATTCCAAGAAATCACTACTTTGGTATCAAATTACTGTAAAAACAAGTAAATTATTGAAATCTGCTTTATTTTGCAAATTTTGTTATTGTTTACCAACTTTTGTAGCCCAACTATCCATGCAGATGCGCATACAATAGTCTAAACAATCGTTTTCATTGTTTGGGTTGGGCAGAAACAGCTTTCTTGGCTCAGGGTAGCATCCAGTCAACAAATTGGCAGTATGAAGTAGGTATGTTGGCAGACCTACCGAATGTCGATCAAGCATTGTCCCTTCAACACACGTTTAAGACATACGAGGGAAGCTTACAGAACATTTAAGAGTTTACGGCAGTTTACAAACATTTGTAGTTACAAACATTTACTGATTTACAGTAACTACGAACAACATTTACCTGTAAAACTGTAAAGTTCTCCAGCACACTATTCATCATGTATTTTTCAGGAAGACGTTGCAGTTTGTGAATGAAACTGATCATGTATTCACACATCGGAGAACGATCAATACGAAAAACAAACCGGCCGTCTTCAAATGTGCTGTGTCCAGCCTATCAAACAAACGCATACAATGTAATGAAAACACGTTCAAGTAAACATACGAAAACGTTACCTCGACTTTCTCAACTACTTGTTGACCAAAAGAGCAAACTTTGGTTGAACATTGAATTGTGATGTTATCGCGAGACTCGAATCGACTTGTCACACCATAAAAAGCATTAGCATCTTCAGGAATGTTTGTATCAACATCAGCCTGCACAACACACAATTAAATTATACATTAATTAATGGACAACTTCCACTCTAAAGAGCACGGAGAAACTAAGTCTGAAATTGAAAGCATTCGAATGGTCATGAAATCCTACTGACTTGCCTTTAGTACCCACATTAGCAAATGTTAGCATTGCAATACCCTGTAAAGCATAATTTCCTTAGGGCAGAAACTTCCCCTAAAGGGCAAGCTCCCCTGGAGCCTGTCTCACCTGAAGTCTAACTCCCCTCACTATCAATACCAAATGCATGCAACTACTGATGCCAGTGTCAGTGAAACACACTACACAACCTGTTTAGCTAATTTCTTGTTCATTTTTGATATTTCAAATATGGCCACACCCAAAAAATTGTTGGGTTGGGTAACCCGCCCACCCGTGTTTGGAGGTCCACCCGGTTTTATTTGCACATACGCTTGTCTGGTAGCATGGTGTCTTCTCTTGCCCTCTGCATTTCCGTAAGCAAGGGAACATGCGTTTTCAAAGATGGGAAGGTTCTTCACGTTTGTGAGACTGCAACTTCATGATGTATTGGAGGAGGTGGGATACAGTGATCAGGCAGACCATGTCATCAACGTGAGAACTAGCACCACTGCCACTGCCGCCAAACAAGACGCAGAATTGGACGATGACGTTTCAACGTTTGTTGGCACTAAGACTTGTGTTGAATTACTATAAAGCTTTAGCTGTTTTAGCATTAGTTTGCAGTGTGTGCTATGAATGGGTGTCCGCACAAGTGCACACACGTCACATCATAAAAAGCAAAAGCACCGCCCATCCACCCGCCTACCCGCCTGCCCATCTTTCTTCTCAAATGTTTATTCCAACCTAATAATTTTTTCAGTGTGTCGTATAAATTCAAATAACTGAAATGCTACTTACCCAAAACTTGACAAGAAAAAATGCGCCTGCTGGTCCTCGATCATATAGATCCTTCAAACCGCCCTTGTGGTCTGGAAACTTGTCATCAAAATCCACCATTGTGACAACCTAACAAATCTTGGTCTATACAAAAGATAGACAGAGAGAAACATGTACCCTCTACTAACCCCTTCCACAGCTGAACTGTCTGACGGTTCCAGATGAATAAACGAATGCTTCTGTGCCTGTTCACAAATTCTTATCAGTCACTCACTGACAACAACCAAACAACCTACTGCTCACCCGTGGATCGTCGCTCGGTGTTTCTACAAACGCATCATATTCAATCAGTTTAAGTTTAGGAGCGGCCAGAGAGCAGCCGTTCCAGTCCGACGACACCGTCGATTTGGACACTGCATTCATCGCGTCTCCCGGTGAATTCCCACGCGAAAACTGTGATCCACGCTATACACAGCCATCAAAACTCCACCAGCTTATCCAATACAAAACTAAACAGCAGTATACCATACCTGCACTGGTGATCCACTTCGTGGAGAATTACTGCCCATGTGACCAACAGGGGTTCCACCAGCCAACCCAGTCATTGGAGGCATCATGGCTATAGAGCCGGCGTTTCCAACCGAGGATACAACTAATGGACCTGCCATTAGATTAGGTTGACTGAATCCCATCATGGAATGCGGCATAGGTTGACCAAGTGCGGGATGTCCCCACATCTAGCCACACAGACAATGAATTAATGTAAGATATGGTACTCACACAATCGATCTGTCTTACGGCCTGAGGAGACATCAGTGGATTCATTTCCTGTTTAAGATAACTGGGGCTCGATTGGGGAACCCCGTGTTCGCCATACATTCCGGACAATCCCATGCCAGACAATGGAGTCATTCCAAACGGCATTCTCATCTTGCCGTGAATGGCAGATGCAGACACAATCTGAGCCGACGACATCGATGCCAGTCCTTGTAATGCCTGCTCCTTGACGGCTTGGTCCTAGATAAACACAATGCAGTAGTAGCCGCCTTCGCTCAAACATACACATCAAACAAGACCACTTTCTCCCCCACTAGAAGTCAAACAGAGAGGGGATGTCCACACAAGACTATAACACCCAACTACAAAACTAAGCTCTTACGGGCACATGTCCATAGCGCCTAAACATGTTTTAAAGTTGTATAAGCCAACACATGTTTAAGACTTAAAGTCCCTTCCAGAATTAAAGTCAGTTGCGGCTTTGGGGCTTTGGGGAGTGGCTTAGAATACCTAACATCCTAAAATGTACCAGATGCCCTATTGTTGTAGCAATCACTTACCCTGTCCCATTACCACTGACCGCTGTCTGAATACCTTGCCAGTAAACTACGCAAAACAAAGCCGACAGTGCTGTACAAAGCGATAGAGAGTGATGGCTGTACCTAGGGTGTCGATTACATTCTCAAACTGTTTCTAGTTACTATTTAGGGCAACATACCAATCTAATTAGAGAAGGTATGCAATCAGAACAGTACATGATTACAAGACTCCACCGTCTATCTCACTATTTTACCAGAAGCATCACATATCTCTGCTATCTCTTGTGTAATGCATCCTACACCCTAGAGGCTCTGTAATTGAATAAAGCAGACATAGAGCTTTCCAATGATACGGGTATGACCTCAGTCCATTCTAAGGTTAGGCGTCAGCAGCCCACTTTTGCACAACTGACTTTAAATCTGGAACAGATTTTAGTGTGTCTCCACTAGGGTTAAACCTGTTTAAATCAGCTTTTGTTAGACCTATTCAGAGGTAGTTTAGCTCAAGTGGTTTACAGGGATGGCCAAATGTGGCCTGGCCCTGGTCCCGGCCCCTGACCTGTTGGGCATGATTGCTATTAAAATCTTCAGATGAGTAATGATCATACAGAAGATTATAGTTCCACACTGTCTCTGTGTGTGCTGTCTGGAAACTCCACAAGGTCAACGCATGTGTGTACATAGCTCTGACATGCGTCAGATTCTGTGTGTGTGAGTAGTTGAAAACTGCCAACCGATTAAAGGGAAACTCTCACCAAAATCAACTATCTCTCAGATGAAAGCTGTCACTTCATGACACAACCGATTGCAACCGTTTACTGCAGAAGTTTACCGTAACAAAGAAATAAAGCATTGAAATTACCTGCATAGGCGTGTTTAGTACCTGTACGTGGCACGAGTGTAACTCTGATTGTTGGTTAGCAAGAAATACCAATACCTGTGCACATTTCAAGGTAAGGATTGTGAGACATATGGTGTCAAGTTGTGATTTATTGACTAAAGCAAACTGAGACCCCAAAGCTATCACGCAAGTATCGACTGTGACAATACAACCTCAGAAGGAGACCCTTCTTGGATAGTTCATAGATCATGTCTCGCTGAATTTTGGGTGCGTTAGGAGCACTTGGTATGGTTAAACCTAAAGTAGTTACTTCGTGAGAGTAAGACTTTGTGTACATACGGGGAATCGTCTGAACAACTCGTTGCTGATTCTCTGCTTCTGTGGCTGTCTGGACCGTAGGTTTCCTGCAGGAAGATACCAAGCCTTGCATCTTTTTTTCAACAAGTTTTAGTATTTGGTGAGAGTTCTCGTTTAAACTTTGGTGGACGGTTGGCATCAGTGTTGTGAAACAACAGTTTAATTTAATTGAGATATGATATATCTATATCTATAAGGTTTTGGATATAAAGACCGTAAGAGGGCATGACTCCAGACAACCCAAAGCTTGCGTGACTCCTGGTGACTAAAGACCTGGACACCCCTGGGGTTAAAGGTCACGTGATGGTATATGATGATATATCATGGTAACGTGATGGTATACCACGGTAATGTTGCACGAATATGGACCCTAATATTTTAGTGCCTTCGCCTTGTTCTTTCTTTTTAATTAAAGGAACATTTCGGCCACATGCACTAGTTAATTGCGCCCAGCATACACCTTTGATTGTTGGTTACCAACAATCAAATTGAGACATTTGACACATTTGCAGAATGAGATATGCTTAAGTACGCTTTTAACTGATTAAATGATAAATTCTATCGGACAAGTTTGTAACTTTTTCAATCGGGGCCCCAACTTCTCAAACATCTACCGTAGATCGCAGTTTGCAAAGCGTGCTGTTTGGTTCAGTAGCCGAAACACTTACGCACAACTTACTCATACTTATCAAGCGGGCAACGCTTTTCTAACGTGACGCCCAAGAGGGTTTTCTCGCCATCACGTGTAACATCACATGACATCAACAGCAGTCAGTGAAGCTCGGTGGACAGCAAAACAGATCGGGACGGCAATACTGCTCGCCTCTTTATCCTTTTAGTTGTGTTCATGTGTGACAGACCACATATGAACAGCTGTTTTTACCACACACCGAGGGGGGCCCTGTCATAAGAACTGGACTCAACTGTAACTTCGCGTTGCAGTTCTTGTCACTTTCATCAATGCATGCAGCCATTGCTTTTTGCTGCAAATGTATGTTAGCGTGGGTCTCTGAAATGTTGCGTTAACGCAAATCTCCGAAAGTCTCTTTAACTGATCAGGACAATACGCAAAAAGATAAAATCAGGCAGTCTCACAGACAGGGTAAGATGTTGCAGAGAGCAAGGAGAGAGAGAGAGAGAGAGAGAGTGTGTGTGTGTGTGTGTGTGTGTGTGTGTGTGTGTGTGTGTGTGTGTGTGTGTGTGTGTGATTTCTTTGACATCTCCAACCACCAAAAGGCACTAGTGTCTCATCTCTCACTATTGCTGTGCACTCTAAACGTGTCATCTGACGCTCTCACTCAAGCATCTTTGACACAGTGGCACAGGGGTATGGTGTAAGGAAGACCCTGATAACAATGTTGAGATCTCAGATAAAAACCTGACAAGTGGAGATGATCCCCAACTAAAAGCATTGGTTGCTGTTGGCATGCTAAATGCTACATTTACACCCAGTCTGTGCTTGCTACCATCACACCATTGGCCTTACAAATTACCAAAACCACCTCCAGGTGGTTAGATAACCTATCATTACAACTACATGTAACCTTTTGTTATCATCACACATAACGATATCAATCAGCAGCAAGTCACTGGTATGAACCTTCTAGACTAAACCAATGTGGTAGTGCTAAATTGCACTCTAAATGGGGTCTTAAGACACTACACTATTGTAATAAATCTCATATAATCAATCAAACCTTAAAACAAATGAAATCAACCTAAAACACCTAACAAGCATCAGCTCTAGCCAACACAATGTGGTCAGCTAAAACGCTGCCTTCCAACTGGATTCCATTATATACTGGTGTGAACGTGAATGAGCTAGTCATTTGCTACAACAGTTGTAAGCACACACACACACACACACACACACACACACACACACGCACGCACGCACGCACGCACGCACGCACGCACGCACGCGCAAAGATGACTTGGCGAACTATACCTTGATCTTGGTTTGTATTTCTCTCGATTTCTTCCTGGCTAACACTTGTATATGACTAGAGACCTACACACAAAGAGAATACACAAAAACTACAGACAGTTTGAGTCCTAATTACAAACTATACTTGCTTCCTTGTTCTACACTTCCCAGTGCGCAATTTGATATACCGAGCTATGAGCTCATTTCTTCCTTCAAAGTGAAGAGGTAAATTAGATTATTGACTAGTTCTTAACACCTTCCGGCGGTAGCACTACAACTTACCATACATTTTGCCCTCATCAGAGAGAATGATCTTACGACGTCCACATGGTGGATAGATAGCGAGCGCCTCTTGGAACGCCTGCTCGATGTCAGCCGCCCAAACTCCTTCCGCTGAGGCATCGTCGCCAGCCCCTGGAGGGCTGTCATCTTCAGCAGGCGGAGACTTTTGCTGCTGGTTAGCTGGTCCGTTGGCTGAGTCAGCCGCAGCAGCGGCGCCAGATGATGACGACGGGCTGGCTCGAGCTTGCTGTTGGTCCCAAGTTTGAACTGGTTTCTGAGATGAGTCCCACACTGGTGCACTCGACATTATAGGGCAGCCTGCAGATCAGGATAATCGTTTTGTAGGTCTTGGGTGGGGCGCTCGTGTAAAACATTACAACTATGTTGCAAGTGCAAGCTTTACCCCATCTTGGGGGCTCGCAAAGTGAGGCCACATCCCAACACTCATTGACACAGGAACCAGAAACCGGCGTGGGCCGTACAACAACGCCAGCAACGCTTGTCTTGCGTGAAGTGCATGGAATGGCCGGAAAGAATGCGAAATATCCGTCGCGAAATTTTGTACAGGGCCCCGCGAAGGTGACAGCCAGATGCTACAAATCCCGCCCAGAACTGACGCACACCTCACCGCTGCTCGAAAAGACACAAGAAGAGTCTCACCTCAAATCCAAAGACAGATGAACCGCGTGGAACGTCTGCTATGAGCGGAGAACAAAGGAATGCCAAAAAGGCGGATCGGTATGCCGCGCGTGGGTTTGCGACTTTAGCACGCCGCAGACACAACCTGAATGACGTCAGCACCCGAGGCACCAATCGCAACACGATCTATAATTGTATCAATCTAAACTTGTAACATCAACCTTGCTGCGTGGCAACCACATGCAATTATGGTACACTGTGCACCCAGAGTGTTCGCTAATTAATTACATCATTCATTGTATTTGTAAGGTACATGTACATACAACTGCCATTTACTGTATTTACCAAACTGGAGTAGCAACAGTCGATTCTTTACTGTCATGTTCTCCCTTTGTTGATGCCACTTCCTTTTCATCTTTGTGACCTTCCTTGCTAAACAAGTTAGGAAAACGAAATGTCCCATCTGCCTATAAAATAAAATCTGGTTGCCAGTACATGACAATATGGTCTGTTCCTACTACACACTTGTGCGAAATCAATTACATACTTACTGCTTGTTGTTGTGTATAAAACTACACAAACTGCGTATCATGCATTTGTCAGCTCTACATCACATACAACTATACCAGAGGCAATCTCACAAAATGAGTCTCTTTCAGTCCATAACAGTTTAGCTATAGTGGCATTAATTAAACATCCAACAGCATGCTTGCAGTCACATGTAAAATAGCCTCCATTCCATTGGCTATCATTTTATGCGATTACTTTGCATTTAGGTATTTGCCCATTGCATACATATGAACGCCCTAGACACACAATGTACCAATCCACACCCATTTACTACTACTACTCTACTGTATCTAGCTATCTCTTGATAAACAACTCAGTGTCACCCTGGATTCATGCATTACAAAAGTAACTAAAAAACCTATCCAAACAAAATAATTATTAAACAATTTATAGTAAACTCTCTGAAAAGTTTTGTTGTTAATTAATCAAAGTTCAACCAACCTACACAAAAGTCTATATTTCAAATAGTTTAGTCAATGAACAATAACACAACAATCTTACAAGAGTGATATAAGCAACTTTAACATCGGGTCGTTTCTTCTTCTGAGGTACACCCTTTGTGACAATTGTCCTTGTCTTTCCTACCAATCAAGAGTAACTCATAAGTTAAATAGCAACTGCAGCTACTACTAACAATTAAAAGAAACAAACATACAGATGTCTATCTAGATAATGCAGGCACCATAGAGAATCAACTTCGTTACACATATCTTTTGTGTTAGGATAAATAAATGTTTGATTGCAGACACAAAATTCCAGTGGTGCTTCTTGATCGTCCCAACCAAAATACATACATACTGCACAGATAGTGTGTCCAAAGATGGCCAAGCAATAGAAGGATCTTGCTAATATGTTTATAGTTTTACAGTAGTAAAAACGACTACGATATGCATCAAGACTACTTTGTTACAAACCCACGACTATGCACTACGCATGTAGACTAGTAAAAAATTATTTAATTAATTGCTATAGATAGACAACAGACTGGCAGGCAAACAGAATAGAAAGCAAAAGCAACTACAAACCTAGTTGAATTCTTGTATTTACTTTAGCCACTCTGATGTCATATATCTTTTCAAGGTAGTTTCTTATGTCTAATTTTGTCATCCTACGAATACACAACAAACAAACACACTCAATTTATTGTCTCCACAATTGTAGCTCAACGCAGTTCACTTTAGTGGCACGTGAAACATGACTTCATTATCTGGCAGATCAACGCCAGGCCGAACTAGTTTGATGTACCAGCTTGGAAGAAACAATCGACGACCGAGTTTACCAGCCATTCTTTTCCGGGCTACTAACGTCTAATCCGGGACAATTGTAGCACGCCGCGCCTCTGACGTGTACGAAACTGTCGTTTACTTGTATCTTGTGTGTGTCTGTGTGTATTAGGCGTGAACAAAGGCCGTAGCAGTAAAAAGCATTTGCCAAGTCTGTTAAACGGCTCTGCCTGTGCCCAAGGCGAGGACAACCAAATGGTCGTCGTTCAACTTGTCCAATGGCTCATGTCAACTGGTAGACTGTTTTATAGTGGAGTAGGAGTGGCGTTACTTGTGTTACTACTTGTCTACGTACTGTTTCAAAAAACAAAGAATGCTGAAACTCCAAGTGAGAAAGACGAAACAAACACTGATGTGGACATGTGTGAGGAAGAAGTAGACAATGATGTAATGGATGTGGAGCATATCCCATTTGTTCATAACCGTATTAGTGAAGCCGAAATGAAAGCAAAGTCGAAAGATTTTTTCACTCTAATGAACAAGCGCCGTTCTGTTCGATTCTTCAGTGAAGAGAATGTCCAACCCGAGATTATAGAGGAACTTATACGAACAGCAGGAACATCACCAAGTGGAGCACACAAGCAGCCTTGGACTTTTGTAGTTGTAAAAGATAAAACCTACAAAATGAAGATCAGAGAAATTGTTGAAAAAGAAGAAGAAATAAACTATTCAAGAAGAATGGGCACACAATGGGTAGAAGACCTGAGGCCTATCAAGACCACATGGGCGAAACCATACCTGGAAACGGCTCCTTATTTAATATTAGTTTTTAAGCAAACATATGGTATTGGTCCAAATGGAGAACGTCTTGTGCACTACTACCATGAAATCAGTTGCAGCATTGCTTGTGGTTTTCTGTTGGCAGCCATTCACTATTCTGGCTTAGTGACTGTAACGCATACACCACTTAATGCAGGCCAGGCTCTCAAAGAACTACTGGGTCGTCCTGTTAATGAGAAGCTACTGCTGTTACTGCCAGTCGGTTATCCTGCCAAAGATGCTACTGTTCCCGACTTTCAGAGGAAGCCACTGGAACAAATCATGATTTGGAAATAATTATTGCTTAATTAACATTTGAGGTGTGCATGTGCTACAATAGTTGGTAATACACGGTTTTGATATCACCAGGCTGCTTCTCTGTTTTCTAGGACACTTTGCATTAGTGTTTGATGTTGCTTAGCTAGTTGTATATTCTTTTCTTCCTGCATTTGCATGATTCAGCTGGTAACATGCAAGTATTAGGTGGCGCTATTACTGAGTTGTGACTAACTGACACATTGCATCAGTGAGTGAACCTAGATCTAGCGCGTGCGAAACAGGTACAGCTACATATAGAGCTATAGCACACTCATTTTATGCAATTCCCATTGCGACCTATATAAGCGACGTCTATTGAATCAGTTTCGTTGGTTGTTTGTCGACTACATCAGAGAATTTATTGATATTCACCGAGAACTAGATGGCAGATGGTGGGCGTAAGAGAGGCGACCGCCCGAAATATCGAAGGAGCGACTCGAAACGCTCTAGAAGCAGCAAGACGAAAATCAGACTAGAAGTGGATACATCTGGCGGTGACTGTGAATCATCTGACGATGTAGTAAGGCAATTTTTACGACGTTCTTGGTCGATCGCGAGAAGCGCAACTGTAACCAGCAGACCTACAGACAGCGATAGACATAAAGACGACAACTCAAGATCTGCGGATGATTTTATTGGTTCTCTAAGAACGGAAAATAGAAGTAGAGACGATGAAGAGCAGTATGATTTCAAAAATGGCGCCAGCAGTTCTCTTGTCGAAGATGGCTCGATCACCGATTTACTAGATGAAATAACTGTGGTGTCATCTGAAGTAGAGAGCTCTCAAGAGGCTGTAACGTCTGCTCACGAGTCAATTCGTATGAACGTTTTTCAAAGTAGTGCCAATGATGCACTTGCCATTCCCTCCACACCTCGAACTCCTCGACTAGTCCAGCGGCCTGCTGGACTCAACAACTCGCTTGAACGTGTTCCATCTCTTATCTTTCGTTATGACCCAGAGAGAATATCATTGGCATCTAGTAGGCGATCTGAAGACAGGCCTTCTGCTTTGAGAGAAACAGCCATCATGGGGACTGCTGATGACACTGCTATGGACACTACTGCTGTGGACACTACTACTGTAGGTGCAGGTTGTATTGATGCTGCTGTTCACTTGCGTGAGCATGATGGAGACAAAAATAAAAAGAAACGAAAGTTCAGATTTAGAAAAAGCTTGAAAAAGATTCGCAAAAGCCTTGTCAGACAACCATCACAAGATGGAGGTATATGTCACACTTGAAGTCTGTTCACTTGGTACACTTTCTGTCACTGGTCTAATGAGTGTCCTATTTGTCGTTTTTTTTATTGTGTTACAGTTGTTTATAATATTGTATATCAATTTCTGTGTTTTCATTAGATTGTCCTTCCTTTAGATTGGCAATAGTCAATAGTTTGTACAGGTTTAGAGACAGCTTACTAATTTCAATGCTAGATTGTTCAATGTTGTCATGGTTACAATTTAAACACATTGAGGTAACTGCTTGTGGTACTGCACTGATGTGATACCCAAAATCCTGTCCTTACAGCAGTGTGGAAAATAACGGTAGGACATAGGACAATGTTCCACCAATATGTTGTTTGTACGACCAAATACTTCACCAGTGTTGGGACGTGTTTGGATAAAACATCCACCCATAGGCATATGATAGTGTAAACCTTGTCTCTTAGCACGTGATGGCCTTTCTAATGGTGTAACTGTTAATTTCATGAACTTAGGTGCCTCCTAGCATGCTTTATCCAGAAAAAACCTCAGCTGCCTTTAACACCATTTCTCCCTTGGAAGTTGATTATTAAAATTACATGCAAATGGCTGCAGTAGGGAGGCACTTAGTTCATGTAACACCATACAAGCATGTCCTACCTAGGCTCACTCTGTCCAAGCCAAAATAATTCCCTATTTTCCACACTGTTACAGCAAAGTGACCACATTACATGTGTTGAGACAGAGAGATGAGTAGGCAGGCAGACAGACTGCTTTATTAATTAACTTGTGAATTGTCGCTCACAATTGCCAACGTTCATATCTCTTTAGACATGTAACATGTATGTGATGCACCGATTGTACAAACCCTCATATGTTTGATTCTGCAGGAGAGAGAGCTAATTGGTCTGATCTACAAAACGATAATCTAGAAACAAGATATGGACATGATATTGAAGGGGGTGAAGAAGAAGAAATAACAGGTTCACAGTCATCTCAAGACTCAGTTGGTGTACGCAAAAAGAAACCAGGAATGATGCAGCGGTTGTCAGCTTGGTTTACTGGAAAGAAGGAATCAGCTATTGTACCTGTTGCACAGCAACAAACAGATTTTGAAGAGTCGATGTTTCAAAGAAAAGCTAGCTATCACAAGGCAATAAACACTGGTAGATGGTCTGGTGTTTACGTTAGTGGATCTTCAACTGATGACGAGGCAAGTGAAGATGATGGGCATGAGGAATTTTCACAAGAGATAATAGCAGACTCAGGCCCACCAAACCAAGAGGAGCTAGAAGAAGACAGAGAAAGAGTTGTTGATAAATTGGAAGGTAACTAAATGGTCTTTGTTTTCGTGTTTATCATGTAAGGGCTGCAGCATCATGCTATGGTTATCAAAATGCGGCAAGCATGTAACTGAATGACTTGACTTTGTTTGTTGAATATGAACTCTCCGACTCTCCGGTTACACTAGAGTATTTTTCAGTGCTGCATAATTTGTCACACTTACTAGTATCTTCTGGCCCAGAACTTCTCATGGTGATAGTTGTGAGATTGATTCACTAATATACCAGAGTCAACCACTAATAATGACTTGGTCTCCTTGCTATATTATCTGCATCTAATTTGGTACTGACTTAGTCGGGTAGAAAACTAAGGCAGTGCAATAATTCATGTGCTTTGTATTCACTGATAGGTTGTACTTCTTGTATTGTTTAGTAACATTATGTTCTCCCCAAAAATACTTCCCTGCTGTTGCTAGGTAATGCATCACTGCAACCATTTGTTCACATGACATCAGTCCAGTGTTTCTGGGATGTGTGTAATTTATATATGCATGCCAGTATGGTAGATATGAAGTTGGGTCGGACTTGTAGAACAATTTTCTAGTATCATTTGAGATAGGATGAACAACTTTATTATTTACTGCATCATTCTCATTGCTGGGTGGACAATACCAACATATAAAAACACTTGATTGTCAAAATTTTCTAAGAAGTCTGGTACTAATGGTGTTTCCTAACTCAAGTAATAGATGTTGTTGTGTAGAGATTGGGTGCCATATTGAAGAACAGTTCCGAGATCAGTTAATCGATGCAGTTAAGAAACTGGACATCAGTGCTGCTTTGCAGTATCCAAGGTTCTCCAATGTAGTGGGAGCTCTAGTTGAAGGAGGAAAGATGACAAAGGCTGGTGTCATGAAATTGCTTGTGTTTGGTCGGCAGTTGGTAACTGGAGTGCCTCAGGAATTAGTATCAATGATTGAGCAATACACTTCTCAGGCAGTGGAAGAGTATGCCTCGGACTACATCAGAACTAGTGGTGGCTGGGTAAGTATATTGTAATAGTAGATACTTACAGATATTACAACACTCTTTATCTTTCTTCCTAACTGTAATCAGAGATGGAAGATAGTTGCAGTATTTGGGCAATATAGTTCAGTTTTAGATGGGATTTTGGGTGTTAGTTCTCTAGTTTAGTCATGCATAACTAGCTTGGTCATCTTTCTTTAATTAATTACTTAATTCATGTGTAACCTTGAAGCCATGGCCATCTTTGGCATGGGCTTAGGTTCGTCTCTTGTTAGGTTTACTGTGTCACTCCCTAGTACTCAGAGTGTGCTTCTATTTTCAGGGTGCTATTGCTGACAACTAGACTGTTTCAAGCTTTCAGATAAGGTAAAGAACTCTACTTAAATATGCAATTGCATACTTGGACCTTGAAGGGAACTTCTTCTGTGAATGAGGTTATCCTTCCCTTGCCTTTTTTACAGTTTGATTCTAATGTAAAGAAGCACTGTCAGATTTTAAAAGTTTAATTAATAAATTGTTATGACGCCTGTCAACTTGTTAGTTCGAGTTACCCAGATATATACACGGCTCTGAAGTTACGTACCTATCACACCCAGGCTACACGTTGATTTCCGGTCGCGGGATGTCTCGAGTTCTCAAATCTCGTGTCCGTCATGTACCTATTGCGTACGTGCAGTGGGTGTGTGTAAGAGATGCCGCTGATACACGACTACGTACGTCATTGTCAACGTGTGAATACTCAACTTGCAACCTCTAGCTTAGAAGGCTGTTGATGAAAAATTTTGATCTGAACGATGCACGTACGCTAAAAAGTTCTTGCTCATTTAATCCCAAAAGGGAAGTGAATGGACGTCACAGCCTCACGTGAGGGAATGGCGGCACGTGCGAGTTGAATCGCTCGCTTTGAGTTCAGGTTTCTATCACACACCTTCCAGCAACTGTGTGCACACTGCCATCATAGCTCAAGGTTTTCTTGCTTGGCAAGCAGTATGGCCGACTGGCAAGAAAATCTACCAACAATTCAACGTGCAACAGCAATTAACTCTGCTACCGTTAAGAATCGAATGGAGACTAAACGGCTAGCGGAAACTTTGGAATCTCTGAACAGGGACCACAGCAGAAGCTTGAGGAAAATCTCCGCCGCTCAAGAAAATCTAGTGAACTGCCGACACGCTGATGCCGTCCACATTAGTGCCGGAGAAAAGCAGAAGATCAGCAAATCGAACTGTTCCCTAGCTGGTCTACAACTAGAGACTGGATGCGAATTATCGCAAAGAATTGACGGCAAAACTAGGCTAAGCGACTGGCACGTGCAGGGGAGGGACGGAAACATGTGTGGAGCGTTAGGGGTGGAAACTACACTCACAAAGTCTGTAGTCTTTTCAGAAGAACAAATTCAGGATCCAGTGGCTTATTTGGAATTTTCGCCTTTCGCTACGAAAGAAAAAGCAGATGACGAAACGAAATTACGAAAACAGAAAGTTAAACACCGAAGTTCATCAGGAACATTCCATCTTAGGCCTCAAGGACATAAGTTATGTTCATTAGGAAAGGCTCCTAAAGCTCTCACTCCTCCAATACAAAAGGCTGCAGCCACGAAGAGGATGCATGCAAGAATTGCTTCAGATCCAACTCTTGAATTGTTTCAAAGGAAGACAGTCTCACCAATATGTGATCGAAGACAGGAGCTGTTTTCTCGATCACAGAGATTCAGCCGTTCAACTCCCAGTCTTCACAACAAGTGGACATTCTCTAGTCACAGTCCTGCTCCTGAGAGGGACAGGGATGTTTGGAACCACCAACTGCTTCAAGTCAGCAAATCACTACAGAAGAAGTCGTCTTTACCTCCAGGGTTCTTCCTACTTCCTTGTTCCTATGTATTATGCCAGTCTAAAGCAGACTTTTCAATGGAAAAACCTGGTAAACTTAATGCACCTGACCAGGTGAAAATCCTCAAGGGAAGCAGGTATCTGGGAAGAGACATTTCAACCAACAGATCATCTCTAGCATCTGCAAAACCAGACTTTGCTATGTCGCCTTGTTCCTGCGTTTACTGCCAGTCAGCTGCAAGCTCTTCAATTATTTCTTGCAAGGAAGAATTTGCTAAACTCAATCTAGCTGACCAGATGGAAATCCTTAAGGGAAGCAGATATTTGCGATTGCCTACTAGAAGCAAAAGCAGTTCAAAGTAAATCTGGACAGATAGTGTGATATTGAATAATCTACATTGTATTTCAGCACCACTGTTGAAAAAACATATCTACTCTTAATTGATGTATGGTAAAGGTATTGTATGTATAGGTAAGACACTCAAATTTAGAAATGGCACAGCTAGAGTACAAATTCAATACTGACATAATGAGCACCAACAGCCCTGCTGTGATCATAAGTTGTGGTATCATTTAATTAATCTGCAGTACTAAATTTTCAATGCAGTGGTATGTAAATCTACAAGTTCAAACTGGTTATGGGTGTGTCTGGAATGCTAACATCCTACACATTCTCACATAGTAAGGAAGTGTACTGTAGGGAATGACGATTGCAACCATTTGATTTCAATGTCAACTGGAAGCACCAATCAGATAATATTCAAGTTGATCAACATCTATATCTTAAATAAGGCAACTGATGCATTACAAGCTTGTGTGCTTCAACTAAGCAATCACTTCTGGCAGCTAGCCACTAAATTCATTTTTTCATTGACAAAACGAAAAGCAGGAGCGACACTCTAGTGAAAATTTATGTACATACCTACCTAGCGTTTGTCGCAGATGTTGCATACTGACAAAATTATTAAAGACAAAAACCTCCACTGCTCAAGTTATTATGCAGCTGAATTATGTTTCGAATTAGCAACAGCAACAGCAATATCAATGATACAACTGGACTGTTCCCAATGCTAAATGCCATCAATGTGTCTTTCACTCCCCCCCCCACTTGATTGTGGTCATCACATCTGTATAGGCACGTAAAGAACATTTCCATGTCCAACTTCATGCTTGTAAAGCCGTCTGGAGTGTCTAAACCTGGCATGCCCAGTCTGTTCTAAATCACAATATAGTTTCACCTATTTATATACAAAGAAACTGAAAAACCATTCTTTGGATTTCTCAATTTCAGAAATGTGAAATGCCCATTTAATCAAAAGAAACTCATTAGCAAACTCAAGGTACAATTTCTATTGTTTGTGCCATCAACATGCTAGCTGGAATCTGTATGAAACACTTGTATACGTAAATGTTTATGATAATGCTTTGTAATTATAATGAGCATGCGCAACCAACAACAAATGCAACAGGTGAACATAGATGCTTCAAGGTAAAATCTTATTCTTCAAAAAAAAATGAACAAACTATCACACCCTCACATGACTTAGACTATTAATTACTGCATAAGCTAAGCAACTGGCAGAAGAAATAGCACATTAATGGTGCACTAAAGGTAATCAACATTCACAGAGTCTACTGTTGTTTAAAGAAAACGTCAGACTCTGCTTACAGACATAGGCTAAGAATTTCCAATCTGTTGCAAAAACAGCAGTCAACAAATTACAGAGATAAAACAAAAGCAAAACACAAAGACTTCATTAGAAACCATCCATTCGAAGACTGAAGTACACAATATTAATACAAAGAAATAGGGCACATACTTCTCACACTCATAAACAACAACTGCACCCAAAAACAACTTAAATACACAAATTGCTTAAATCTACGTTTGAAATGTCTTAATGAGAAAACAGTAGTCTCACCAACATGTGAACGTAAGCCAGAATCATTTGTCAGCTAAGTCTGACCTAATTTCACCATTGTTGTCTTGACCAAAACAGTCAACCAAGACATAATCATGTCATTCTACACCAATTCCCAAAACAACGCAATTAATACATTAATTGACTACAAGCTTGTGCCCTTCAATTAGGCAACCGCCTTCAAGAATCCACTATGTCGATTCTTTTCATAGGTACAAATAGCAAATTAAGATATAGCAATACCAACATCAGGGCTACTACGTACACCTAGACTGTCCCTAGTATTAATTGCTAAAAGCATCTGTGTCTTCAGTCTTTTGCCTCTTAGAAACATTGACACCACCCAAATAGTCTTTATCATCATAGTCTGTAGGCATGCAAAGACGTCCAACCTCATCGCTTGGAAATGCATCTGGAGTGTCTAAAACTGCAAAGGGTTGGTTAAAAGCAACAGTCCCTTCAACCTGTAATTCACTGCATCTGCTGCTGTTGCTGTCCTGACGATTCACCATGATGGCTCCTTGTTGCTGACTGCTTGCTTCCATAGCAAATTCTGCTGTTCCCTGCTGCTCTCGTACTTTGGTTAGATCATGAATTTTATTACCTTGATTAGGGTCTGTCTACACAAAGTGATGAAACCTTTAGATTCCACTAAAAATAAGCTGACAGTTACAACAGACCAATAAACTCATATCCCAGACTGTATTAATAATATTCTCTTCTAAAGGAACAACAAGTTGTAAGGCTTTGAAATCATCTCACCATAAAGTATTGAAGACATACTGTTAGTGTAGTTTGATCATGCAATGTTCACACACTGACAGTGTACAAAACTACCATAGTTTCAATTCTAAATAATTAACTACAAAAAAAACTGAGAAACAACATTCCACTTTCAGAGTTACAAACTCTCCTCAAATACCAAATCAATACTCAATCACCAGTTTTATTTTGATGTCATCGCCATCTCCCCTATAAACACTCTTTTGCACAAAATCATGATTCTGCCAACATGCCTTGTTATCTGTACAAGACAAGGTTTTGTAGTTCCTTGCCTACACACATCACTGTATTTTTGACTTTCTAAAACGTGTTAAAGCACAAAGTCTTGCTGGTGCTCCATAAATACAGAAGTGTTTCATACATGTAGTTCCCAGGCTGAGCTGGATGCTACTGGGTACGTCCACAGATGGTGGATAGTGAAGACGCCTCCAGATATGGAGGTTAGCTGTGATATAAGCAGAGTGTATGCTCTGTCAAATAGGCAGTCGTGAACCAACAGCAGCTGTCTCATCAGAGTGTGGTGGGGCAATGGTTAGCACAATTGTCTCTTTGAAATGCCACTATTGCTGAAAGACGATTCAGTGACGTGGTGAGTTTAGGCTGCCACTGAATGAGCTATGCCAAGCAATGATCTGTGTATGGTCTGAGAATACAATACTTGTAATTAGAAGCTAGAGTCTGATGTGGCAGAAGTAGAGGTCTCTGCGTCCTATGTGTCTACTGAGTACACCAATACCGAAAGCACTACAGCAGGTACTGGTGGCGTACTTGCTTAGCAGTGGTATAGATCCAATAGCTACCGCTGGCAAGCCATTGCATCCAGTTCATTCGTCTACTTGTTGCAAGATGTTTGACCCAATAGTCAGTAAGTGTGCTAGAACAAGGGAGTGGGTTTGGCTCTGCACACCCCTTATCCACTTACATCATTTCATGCTTGCAGGTTCTGTTGTGTCTCTACTGCTGAAAGACAACCTCAAATGATGTTCGATCAATCCTGATAACTTTGAACACCTCACTGAACACAGAGAGCTACGGCAAAGGAAGTGCCATCAGTCACTGGAAGCATTTGAACCATCAAGGATCAGTGCTTTTCAAACAAAACGACAGAAGCCTAAAACTCGTGCTCTATCTACCATTAGAACTCTTACAACTTCAGGTCTAACCTGTCCCACATGTAACAAAGTGTGTCTTTTGAAAGCTGGCTTACTGTCACATCAACGAAGCAAGAGACAATAACAGTCATCACTGACTCAGTGGGGGGGGGGGGGGATATACCATTGGGCATCATCATCATACTAAGCAGTTATAGTAACTTATTCTTTGTTGCTTTCGTAAGTGCCATTGCCAAGTATGTCTGGCAAACATCTAATAAGACATTTGAGAGAATGAAAAAACAATGTCATTTCAACGCTCCTAGAGTTTCTAACTGTAAAAGTAAACCAGCAGATGAAATATAATCAAAAGAGAGAACAAGAGGACCACTGACATAACAAGAAACACTAAATTTGTATGTCCCTGTGCAAATTAAGTAAATGAAATGTAGATAGTTACATCTTTTGGCAACACACACACACACACACACACACACACACACACACACACACACACACACACACACACACACACACACACACACACACACACACACACACACACACACACACACACACACACACACACACACACACACACACACACACACACACACAACCAAATTCTTTGAGCCACTTACCTCTACTACTCTGTCTTCTTTCACTGTCCTGCCCCTATTCCACCTAAAGACCAAATTCAGATGTCAAAATGCAAATCAAAACACAGACTAAGCAGCATTACGAAGTCACGACTGTTGTTGTCAACACAGCACAGCGAAATTTACGAAGAGCATTAAAATTTTTCAAGTTTTTCAAAGTAGACTTCCTATGCAAGGTCTTTGCAATATTCCGCCTCATACAAATCCATGGATGAGTAAGAGCTTCAGAGGCTGTAATTCTTGCCGTAGGATGCACTGTAAGCTAGTAGATAGCACTGCGTTACTACAGAAAAAGACACTTGTCAAACAAACCTACCATACTCCTAACCAGTGACTTTGCTGATGCTGACACATTGTCCCAATCCGGAGATCTGAACTCATACTCTCCAGCTTTTGTTTTCTCAAACAAATCAGCTTGTTGCTTTGCCCAAACTGGATGATACCCAGCCTGAAAGTGATGGGGTTCATTACTATCCAGAAAAAAGTCTTGGAGCATCAACATCATACCAACAAAATGTAGAGTAAGACACCACAAGCCCACATGTCAACTGCTGTCCCTATTGGCCGATGCCTGAGAGTTTCTGGAGCAATATAGTAGGGTGTCCCACAAATAGGCATGGAAACATTGTCATAGCCATCTATATTAATTAAAACACACAATTAAGATGTTATGTGAAAGACAAAAGCCCTTCAGTTCTGCATCAACATTAGTATAGTCAATGACAAACATCAATTAAATAATAACATAACAGTGTCGATGTGTTCACACACACACACACACACACACACACACACACACACACACACACACACACACACACACACACACACACACACACACACACACACACACACCTTCCTTTCCTTCTACACTACTCAGTTACGAGCTAACGACTCCTGAACAATGTTTACATATATAGACAAAAAAGAAACAGTCAGGTTGTCCAATCTTGATGTTGATGAGCTCGACCAGAAAAGCAAGTCCAGCTCAGTGTTCTCCCCAGAAATCTTAGAAGGCAGAGGGGAATACTACGTAAAGTGAGCGTTACCCAATGCCACGCCCAATGGCAGTTAAATACCAACTTGCACATGAACACCAGCTGTGAAAGCATGGTTAGTTAAGGGCTGCATGCGTGGGTGTAAAAGTGTTAGTGTTCTGCACAATTAGATACCACCCGCTTTTTTAGTTAATTAATTTAATAAGCTTACTTGAGATCCTCAAGTCTTGGCATCTGAATGATCTACTTTACCTAAAAGCTTAATTGCTTAGAATAAGGCAGAGCGCCCCCTCTGCCAAAAGATCCTGGGGAGAACACTGCAGCTTTAGATCGACATGTACTGATACATAAAGAGCACCTCAAAGATTGTAGTATAGCTTTCGGAACGTTGCTGTGAGTTCAAAACGCAAACCCTGACAAACGGTTGAGACATTGTTACAGGAGAACTTGGACAAGATGAGATTATAGTGAATGCCCGGATGTACAGTCCATACGCTCACACTGGTGAAACACGAGTACCCACTGATGGACTGTTCAAATGGAACGACCAGTAGTGTCGAGATTCACGGGTTTAGGGTAACATTCCTGGTGTGTTTCCAACAAGATGTTTCGAATGTTACGCTGTAAACGGCCAGACACAGGATTGCGTCGATGAACTGATGGTTGAGCTACAAGAACTAACTCTTGTGTAGATTGATAACAACTCATGAATCACTGTAGCTGCTGTCATTCTTCACAATAGGCTGGCAACCACACAGCTTACAACGGTACCACCAACCACCGTCCACATCCGGGAAGTGACACACATGCACACACACACACACACAGAGACACACACACACATGCACAAACAAACAAAAACACAAACAAACAAACAAACACACACACAAATGCAAACAAACACACACAAACACACACACACACACACACACACACACACACACACAATACTGAGGAAGCAAGCTTTATATTTTGGTATTTCATTCAGATTATGTCTATATTTCTATGTCACTAAGGCTGTGTCTCCACTTGCTGCTCTTTAAACATGTTTAACGTTAAACATGTTTAAAGTCTAAACATGTTTAGTAGACAGCGTCTCCACTTGTCGATATAATTCCGAGCTATTAAAAGAATTATCCGGACGCGAATTCATTTCTTGTGCACCAGACAGTCGGAGATCGTTTTCTAGTCGTCTGAAGAACAATCACAGACACAAGTCTCCGTCTTCGCCAAAACGGCTGTCTCCTGACACTCTGCATCAGTCTACGCACTCTCTAACATTGCCTAGTTCTGTCTTCTTCCAATAGTCTCCAAAGAAAGAGAAAGAACAGCATGAAAGCACTAACATCCATCATTGTGAAACGTGCGTTTATATCACATGACCGTTAAACCTAAACTACTTTCGTTAAACTACCTCTGAAACATGTTTAGCAAAAGCTGTTTAGGTTTAGAGTTAAACAGGTTTAACACTAGTGGAGACACGATTATTCTTAAACATGTTTAAACTTAAACAGGTTGTAAACATGTTTAAGTCCTAGTGGAGACGCACCCTAAATACATCAAAAGGTGCTCATTTGAGATTGAACATAGATCACACTGTATATTGATCACCACTGACAATCCAACCTGGTAGCTGAAAGGCCAGTCCAAAGTCTGCTACTTTCACTACAACAGGATCATTTCTGCCAATCGGTTTGTGACCCAAAAGAATATTCTCTGGCTTCAAATCCTGACATATCATAAGAAGTCAGTAACAACAAAAGATACATCACAATAAATTTTGCTTATACGCAGTTCTCACCCTGTGAACAACTCGAAGCTTGTGGCAATGACAAATAGCACTCAGCACTTGCCTCATGCAATCACTGGCGTTTTGCTCGCTATAGTGCTCTCTCAATACAATCTCATCAAACAGCTCACCGCCAGAGACTAACTCAAAAATGAAATGTAGAGATGAGTCATTCTGGTAGAGTCTGTCTAGTCTCACAACATTCTCGTGATCCAACATTTCACAGATCTGACGAGATGAAAGACAAATTCAATATTTGAACGACACTACTAAATCACTGTCATGCCATAAATGGACCAAGCAATAAATAGACCCACTGTACAGAGTGGCAACCACAAATCCTGGGTTAAGGTTAGGCTTAGGTTTATGAGTTTAGGTTGCCACAAATTGACCCGGTCCATTTACTACTCCGAACTGAGTATTTCATGAGACAGGGACACCATTTCCATGGTGATGGGGCACCTGTCACCCTAGACTACAGACTAAAAGGAATGGTAATATACTGAGTTATCGGTTTGACAAGATGTTCAAAACTTGACTTTTGCTGAAAAATATCACTTAAAGAATCAAATCCCGTTTGCACAAGAACTTTGACAAAGACATAAGAATATACAGTGAAGTGGCAAAGTTAGCACTGCTGCTTTACCATCTTGCTCCACACTTTGCAAAGACAGCATTGTTTCATCTAATAATGTATGTTAACAACACAGCAAGCAATGACTGTGTATCGTCTGCATCTGGGTCAAAAAAGCTAATGCACTTTATGTCTGCCTCAGATAAGAGAACATAATCATGTTTTTGAAAGGCTTAGGGTTGGTTCACAATACACCTCGTGTCGCGTCGCGTCAAAGGAGGCCGTTTCCGACACGACGCGGCGTGTTGGATAGGATTTTTCCTATTCCAGCACGTTGCGTCGGAAACGGCATCCTTTGACGTGAGACGCCCCGTCGAGACGTGAGGTGTATTGTGAACCAGGCTTAAGATGCTTTAGTACATTTGTAGCAGAGTAGTGGTATGTATTCGAATATTCTGTACTCTACAATTACTAATAAAGCAAATTAAGTCACTATATTAATATCAATTATTTGATATCAATTTAATATAAATATCGTTGTGGCCCCCTAAATATATTATTTAATAAATAAAAATTTATTTGCATCACACACAGAAATCTGGTGCAAACAACATACAGCTACGAACATCTACAAACACACAAACAAAAATCAACAGATAACTTTACAGAAATATGAGAATACATAAACAGCAACACATAATGTCTCTTGAGGCCACAGTTTGGGCCCTTTGTCAAATTCCACCGGCAACCCTGAGTCTTCACACGCACTTACCCGTGCCTCATCTATACTACGCTTTTTCTGGTTAGGGGTAAGTGACGTAAGATCAATGATTTTCACTGCACGCTCTTCTCTAGTGACTCGATGAGTGCAACGATGGACGTTTCCGAATGTTCCTGAACCCAACTTCTCGCCAACTGTGTAGACCGAAGAGAAATCTATTTGCCGTCTCGCGTCGTCGCTCTCTGTGCTGCACGACTCTATAGACGATTCTACGATACCAAATGGCAATGAGGAGCTCGGATCCAATGGGAGCTCCATTTCAAGACCAAACTAGAAAATTCCCGTAGGTAATCGAGTTGGAACATACGGGATTTGGATGTTGGACATGACATGCGATGATGTTATAATAATACAGTGTCTATCTAAATATCTCGTGGTGTAGGTATGAGGATCGTATGTGTCAAGATTCGAAGTGGCGTCGTCGCGAGATTTCACGTGGAGGTCGACTCCTCGAGAGGGGACCAACGATACGCCAATGGATGCAGTCGAATCTTAGCCTCGGCCTCCCAGACTCATGTAGCGCCGATTCAACCTTCACGCACGCGTCTGGGATGGTACGCCTCTTGTATTTGTATTTGTATTTGTATTTGTATTTCTTTTACTACGGAAAACCCTCAACTCAGCGGTCGATCTTCCGGGTACCGTACCAAGCACACATACATGAATATTTACGCTAACATACATACTATATTATAGTCTAGGTGGAACATTATCTAATATTTTAGAACACGTGAATCTAAATATCATCTACACTGTAACAGAACTTCCGTAGACGCTGCTTAGAATTAGAGACTCTAGAGACTATTCTTAGCCTACATGGAAGAGAACTCCAGAACTTTTGAGCAGATAAAATGAAGACTGCCGAAGTGCTTCAGTGTTTGGATTAGGCATATGTAGTCCTGATTGAGTAAGACGAGTGTGATAAATGATGAGTGATACCGGAAGTTGACACTGCTAGGAGCTAGAGAATGTAGGCACTGGTGTTAGTAGAGTACGTATGATTATATATTTGCTCAAATTGTCTGTGTGTGTGTGTGTGTGTGTGTGTGTGTGTGTGTGTGTGTGTGTGTGTGTGTGTGTATGTGTGTTCGCGTTTGGAGGCCACGTCTTTTGTCCGTTCGCAACCGAAATCGGCACGCACACTCGGCACGCACAGAGGAAGGTTTGCGTAAAAAAGTAAAAAAATAATGCACCGGGTCCCCTCTCGAGGGATCGACCCACGCGTAAAATTTCTCGACGACGCAAACGCTACACATTGCAATTCATTCGAACAAACGCCCGCACCAGTCCCGTGTAGACTGTATGCATCGTCGTCCTTCGCAAAGCTTCGAGCAATCGAATATCTCTTGCCGACGAAACTTACTCTTCTAGCGCTTTCGTTTCTCTTCAAATTCCGATTGCATTTGCACCGAATCCAACCTACACATTTTCTGCAGCAAGCGCTACACGGGGAGTGTGTCGATTTCTATCGAAACAAGCGCGAAGAACAAGATTCGAATTCATTCAGAATATCCGGGACCTCGCAGCAAAGATGCACGTGACGTGTCCACAGACCTATCTTTACACTACAGTATCTTGCCCGTACGAAGGACGGGCCATGTATACTAGTATATATATATATATATATATATATATATATATATATATATATATATATATATATATTGCGGTTGGTCCTAGGACCAGCAGTGTTCAATTTCATGGCGTGGTAAGAAAGTGATCTGCTGTCTACCAAAGAGTACTGTACACAAACGACGACTTGTAGTGCGCTCTTCACGCAAAATCACGTCCCTACACGTTGTGGTTTGTATTCTGCGCCTGTCAACGGTTAGTAACGACACATTCTAGTAGCAGAGCTAGCCGTTTGTTCTAATTTACGAACTGATCTTTCGACGTCTAGACTAGCCAGCTGCGTGCTCATATGCTCACCATCCTAATCTGGATTAGCTGGATTAGGTAAAAAATGCATCCCATAGTGTTTGATAGCGTTGGGTGTGATACGTCTACTACACACACATAGCAAATATAGTTGCCGAGCGTAGCGAGACTTCTAATCCAGGTCACACAACAGAAATGGGCGTGGTCATACAGAGGTTTTGGTATATTTAGATACAAGCTCCAATGCCCGGCTTCGCCCGGGGGACAACACATGCCAGGTGCTTCTCCTTTCCACTTCATAGCGCCGCAGTTGACACACACGTTTGTCATAAAGCCAATACAACATGGAAGTGGAGGAGAGACAGGTCGCATTTATAGGTAGAGATTATAGCAGAAAGTATCTAAAAATGCGTTTGATGGTATCATAGTTGATGTTGGCCATGAATGATTGCAGTGAATAAAAATGTTGCGTATACGTACACTTGCAATCGTATAGCACTCCCGGATATTGCGCTGTCCCGTTGAATGAAATAAAGTCACGTGCAGTTAGACGAATCTATCAGAGCAGAACTGGAAGTCACATGCATTACTCACCCGGATAATCCGTTCCCCGTATCTAACGAAGTCACGACTCGTACCGACTCTCGTCATTTCGACAGTCCCGTTGAACGTCGTCTCTTCGAATACGTTGCTGGCGTTTTGGGGAACAGGTGCATTAAACACGGCAGCTCTTCGACGGTCGTAGACTGGCAAACGACTGTGGGCGTATTTTTTCAAGACCCGGATATCAGCAAAAATATCTTCCGTTTCCCTGCGTCGCCCACAATAAACGACACGCTCGGCGCGTACCGTCCGACGTCGGGAACGGGCAGTCTAAACTCGGTGGAGATACGATGCGCCGTTCCCGAGATATTCGGGCGCGAGCGGAAGCGAGTGTGATCACATCGTCGTGGGAGAAGTCAGGAAGACGACCACGGTCTCACTTTCAAGATTAATGAATTCGGCGTGCGCGAGCCAAATTCGGCTGAGATCGGACTCGCCGTTTTTAAGAAACGCTCGTACGGACGGACAGACAGACAGACACCTCTCCTTTCTAAATATAGATGTAGATGTGTACACACAAATCTCAAATTTCTCCTCCCCATGACCACGTTTCATGATAGGACCTACCTTAAAAATTGTTTCCGTGTCCGACTACAGATGAGTCTAAGAACGATTCGTGCAAGTGACCAAACGGCGAAGAAAATGCTTCATGAAGTTCCGTCGCCCCATCCTTTTGTATTGTAGCTAGGGACTGTGTGTACGTGACAACCAAGAAACACCTTCAGGAGTTGAATGCCACCTATAGTCAACTATTCACTAGGCTCGAGTGTCCAGCCGGTGGTCATCTCCCCCGCGGCGGAGAAAGACCGGCTGGAGGCATTCGCCACTCAAAGGAAACCGCTGCCTCTCTATCCTCCAATCAGGATTTTGCACGTTTGGTTAGTGTTTGTGCATGCACGTGTATTTACGATAACTGCTGACAGCAATGTCCGTCGCTATTGGCTCTCTACTAATGGCTTTGTAACTGAGTAGTCAATTGCTTTTATTGTCTGATATCACATTTCGTTAGCGTGTAAGCTACACCTGCATGTCGTCTTCTCTTTGTCTTCCTTTTCGTACTTGGAGGACTAGGCAGCGCATGCAAAACAACTCCTAGTCCCTCACGGTGTCGTACGTTGCATGCATTGAACGAGTAGACCATCTACAAAGCGTGCTATTTGCACTCAACGCAGGGCGACGTGCAGAGCTATGATTTGCGTACATTGCGGTCGACCTTTGGTTGGCCTCTGTGGTAAACTTTGAGTCTAGCGCTCTTAGAACGAGAGACAGACAACGAGAAGAGCTGGAAAGAGTCAACATGCTGTTCGTAGACTTGGATGGCACGTGTCGAGAGTACACGTACTTGCGTCAGAGCGAAATTACATTAGCGAAGAGCCAATAGCGACGTGCATTCCTATCGAGCATGCACAAACATTGAACGGCACCCTGATTGGAAGAAAGAGAAGTCGGTGGTTTGTTTGAGTGGCGAATGTCTCCAGCCGGTCTTTCTCCGCCGCGGGGAGAGATGACCGGCTGGACACTCGGGTCTAACTATTCACACGTCCCATACTTACAGTATGATCAGTCCTTTACTACACTGTGCTGCATCTAACACTGTTGATAGTCAATGTGTGCCGATATCAATTTATACCACTGTCGTTACATACCTAGACTGTACATTTCAACTGTCTTGATCATGATCGCAAAAGTTTAGACGACGACTAACTATATATACCAGGCCTCTATACGTAATTGCCGACCGGGTCGCACAACAGAAATGGGCGTGGTCCTATATGGCTCTCCATCGAACTTTTGGTGTGTGCGTGCGTGTGTGTGTGTGTGTGTGTGTGTGTGTGTGTGTGTGTGTGTGTGTGTGTGTGTGTGTGTGTGTGTGTGTGTGTGTGTGTGTGTGTGTGTACACACACACACACAAATCTCAAATTTCTCCTCCCCATGACCACGTTTCATGATAGGACCTACCTTAAAAATTGTTTCCGTGTCCGACTACAGATGAGTCTAAGAACGATTCGTGCAAGTGACGAAACGGCGAAGAAAATGCTTCATGAAGTTTCGTCACCCCACCTTTTGTATTGTAGCTAGGGACCGTGTGTACTTGACAACCAAGAAACACCTTCAGGAGTTGAATGCCGCCTACAGTCAACTATTCACACGTCCCATACTTTAGCCTCGGCCTCCCAGACCCGTGTAGCCCCGATACAAAATCGTCCTCCACGGGTCTGGGATGGTACCGCCTCTTCTCAATATATTGCGGTTGGTCCTAGGACCAGCATTAGTGTTCAGTTTCATAATGCACACCTTTCCAATTACAGCTGTAATCAACGAAGACATCTCATGCATATCTGCTGTCTACCAAAGACTACACTGTACACAAACGACGACTTGTAGTGCGCTCTTCACGCAAACTCACGTCCCTACACGTCGTGGTTTGTATTCTGCGCCTGTCAACGGCAATACCGACACCTAGTAGAGCCGTTTGTTCGAACCGATGCTCCGACATCTACACTAGCCAGCCAGCTGCATTCTCAGCGACTTCATGATCACGTCTACTACACAGAGTCTTGCGGAGAATTCACGGCGAAGTTTTGTCGCGATTTCGTGGCAAGTCGCATCGAATCCAGACGATCAAGTCACAGCGGATGCGCGCATCGCGAATTTTCGTCGCGAATTCGAAGCTCCACGCGCGACTAGCAGCTACTCGCAGCGGATTCACGGCGATCAGACACATGCCGATCGCGTCCGCGGCACCACTAGTACAAGAAAGTGCTTCCTAACGTCCCATTCGCGTTCCTTACTAACACACAAACGATAAAACCGTAGCTACTGTAAACACAAAGGTACCCGTGCAGCAAGATGCGACACGATGTTCTAGCGCGACATGTCTTCGTCGTTCTTGTATTACGGCCGAAATTGGAAAGGTATGCATTTATGAAACTGAACACTAATGCTGGTCCTAGGACCAACCGCAATATATTGAGAAGAGGCGGTACCATCCCAGACCCGTGGAGGACGATTTTGTATCGGCGCTACACGGGTCTGGGAGGTCGAGGCTACCCATACTTACAGTATGATCAATCCTTTGCTACACTGTGCTGCATCTAACACTGCTGATAGTCAATGTTTGCTGATATCAATTTCTACGTCACTAGATACCATACACCACTGTCGTTACAACGGAACTGAGTGCATACCTAGACTGTACGTACATTTCAATTGTCTTGATCACTATCGCAAACGACGACTACCTATACCAGTCCTTTAGACGTAATCTAGACTACTAGCTAAAGTTTGCATGTTTACTTCCATGACAGCTAGGGTTTCAACAAATACGTATTGTCTAGCTAGGACTGGGCGTTTCAGTAGACGGTCTGAAAACTCCCTTGGACGTGTTACTCACGAACGCGAGGCGCCTACGGATACCGTACAACTAGTATTCTAAGATAATGTAAATAATAAGATTATGATGTACGTATCTATTACATACGTTTAAAGTATAGTGCCAATACGGGCACGTGTCAGTGGATTTGAGAAGTGCGCCACACCGGTCGGCTCTTGCTGCTATGCTGTTTTTCCTGCGTTCTCTCGTTTACTGCGAGCTTGGACTGCTTTTTGTGTTGCATGCAACGGAGCTGCAGGCCCAAGCTCTCAAAGCAGTTGGCAAGTCTTATCATGAAAGTTCATCACCATCTCGACTTACATCTAGCCTTCGAGATGCAGGGCGACCTGCCGTAGAAGAAGCTGGTAGGTATTGCTAGATGCATATGCGGGTACTGTGCTAGTTCACGTCTAAGTAGCTGTCTAGCTACAGAGATGTAGGCGCAACTAACTTCAGAGGCTAATGCCTGCTATACTGTAACCTATATCTAAAAATCGTTTATCTAGATTTACGGCTATGACTGTAAGATCCAGCGCGGTAGTTGCTGTACTTTAGCCTGACTAAGTTAGGTGTTGGTATCTCTAAATGCAAATTTGTGGATAGTTACTATGATATGCAATTACATGTTCTGTGTGAAAGCACATTGCAATGTGTAGGAGAACGTTCGCAATGTGTGATGGTTGTTAGAAGTAGGCTGGGTGGCCCACCTCTAATTAATTTGTTTTATGTTTCAGAAGTTGTTCTGATGTCTGTCGACGAGGAAGACGAATATCCTGATAAAGGACCTTTGTCTCCCATTTCCCATCAGTCTTCTTTGAATACCGAGAGGACTCTTTCCAGATATAAGAAATTACGAACTGGTAAGTTTTCAGTTGGTGCTTTCTATTAGGTGCAATGAAAATGTTTGCGTAGCATCCTACGTTAGCTAGATAGCTAATGCCATATGTAATGAAGTAGTGGCACTGATGTTTCCAGCTGTATCTTTGAGACCTACGAGTTAGCGTGAAATGTTAGTATAGTTGCATAGCGGTCTTACTCAGAATCACGCGTCGGCAAAGGTGTGATCCCGTGTCACGCATACCAGCCTTGAAGCTACGACCTTGAGCTACATGGTTAAAACGAGCTGGTGCGTGGGTTGTGAGACTTCGTTTAATTAATTAGTACTGATCGATACACCACAAAGAGAATCCGTTTAGATGCCTAATCGTGGAGCCAAGAGGTCATTTGCAGGTACAGCAGCCTAAAGGAATTTCCATGCACCCTGAAAAGTTGTGGGGATGGATGCTCTATTCTCTGTTCGCGTTCACTGTGTATTTAAAAAAATCGCTATAACTCCTGTGTCCTTCGTCGGTAAGCGACGATCTTGGCATCATTCGAAAGCACAAGAGCCCGGATTTCTTGTAGATGCTAAACATAGCATGTAAATAAGACACGCCAAGGAGAAATTTGCATATCAAAGACCGTTAGTCTATCAGAACGTTATGGTTACGTATGATTTACAGATAAGTGGTCACGTAGGCAGATGCCAGGTCAATTACTTCATTACTGTTAATTACTCTAGTGCAAAGCTTCATGCGTTCAGCAACGCTTGGTCGTGTTCGTCTGGGCTTGGCTGGTCAATGCGACATCACTATCAACTTCCGTCACTTCGTAGTCGTCATCTATCTCATTTGTGATGTTAGAGCTCTCCATGATGTCTTTCCTGCATCCCGTCTTTTTTTCTAGAAATTTTCTCCTTTTTTCTCGTGTTTTGCACATATTGTACCTCACGGTAAAGCACCTCTGTGTCAGTAACAGTAAATCCGGAGTCACTGTAAACAAGCTATTGATGTCATATTTCACAGGCAATTAGTTAAGTGTTTCTAAACCAACACAGGTGCTTCATTACATAGTTCCAGATTCACAGTGAACGCGAATAGAGAGTATAATGTAATGCAAATTAGCAATTGGTGGGGAGGAGACTGCAAGGAAGCTGTCCCACCCATCATAATGCGGTATGCCTGAGATAACATGTACCTAGGGTTAGTTTGCTGCCTATTCTATTACAAGAGAAGAACAGTTCATGGGTGATTGATTGCCTGGCTACTCTAAGACAACTCTTCAGTTTACAGCTGCACAAATACTTTCAACAATGAGAAGGTGCATGGGGTCTGGTCTTTACCAAAGAAGTAAAAATCGGACAAGAAAACTATTAGGACACACCAAAAGAATGAAGATCTAGTATATCATATCTAGTGGTTGGTCTGGAACTCTCACACCCCAGTGTTTGCAGTTGGTGTGTGTGTGTGTGTGTGTGTGTGTGTGTGTGTGTGTGTGTGTGTGTGTGTGTGTGTGTGTGTGTGTGTGTGTGTCATTGAGATTGCATAATTACAGAGCAGATGGTAGCCTATTCATGAATTATCAAATAGAACCTGTTGGAACACATAAGATCAAAGCTCCCATGTATTCTGATGATTTGGCCCCAGTAGGTTCATCAAATAGTGAGTTGCAACAGATGGTGAATGCCTTCCATAGTGCATGTATGAAATGAGGTATGAGGATCAAAACTGACAAAACTAAAATCTGAGAGTAGCAGTATCGCTGAAGAAGCAAATGTCTTGATAGCTGGTCATTTCTGGAGAATGTTGCTGAATTTTGCTACTTGGGCAGCATTGAAACGTAAAGTTTTCACAAACCGAAGATTTTGCAAGAACACAAACTACGAGTCTTTAGGTCACTAGTGATGCCAGTTTTATTATGTGCTTGTGAGACTTGGGCAATCACTCGATTAGATATTTGAAGACTGATCACTTTTCATATGCGCTGTATTGGGCGAGATCTATCTAGGGTGAGACTGAACAAGATAAGAAATACTATCAACTTGAAATCTGCTAAGGAAGAACCAATTGAACGTCAAATTTAACATCAAATATTACACTGGCTTAATCATTTAGATTGGATGAATGTCTCTTGTCCACAAAAGTTGTTGCCGAGAAGCAAGCTGCATAATGTGAAATGCCCTCAGCATGATCCAAGGAACAGGTGGGTTGATACCATACAACAAGACCTGGTATCATTAAATGTTGACCTGTCACAAGCCAATGACTGCACTTCCTGGCAGAAACTTGTGCGATGCCCAAGCCCATAGTGGGTATTGTAGGTTTCAGGTTCCAGGCGCGTGTGCATGTGTGTGTGTGTGTGTGTGTGTGTGTGTGTGTGTGTGTGTGTGTGTGTGTGTGTGTGTGTGTGTGTGTGTGTGTGTGTGTGTGTGTGTGTGTGTGTGTGTGTGTGTGTGCTTGCTTGCACGCGTGCATGTGTGGTGTGTGGTTTATACCCTAACATTAGGAGCATTTACCTAATTGTTACTTTACTTACAGAAAGTGATGTGAGAATATGGAATGTCTTGTTTTCCATCATTATTATGCATTGAAATAGTTTAAAATCAAGTTGGTGGCACCTGTAAAACACTATGAATATGTAAACTTAATTCCTCAATATCTTTTTTAATTATTGTTTCAGGTAACTGCAATAAATGTATGAAGATGCTTTCGAAGAACACAAGCTTCTGCATCCTCAAACATTCATATGGTAAGTTCATGTGTGCACTACTGATGACAGTATTTGATAGCATGCATGCCAGGTGATATTGCAACATCTATGACTATACCACACTTTGTTATTTTCTGTCCTCCTGCACAGAGTTGTCATTAGATGAATGACGTAACTGCCATGTAGGTAATGCATGGCCAGTTCATTTCTTTGTGAGTATTCTTAAAACTCTCAAATAATGCAAGTACACCAAGCAACTTTGTGACAACATGGCTCATGCGCACAGGCAAGCATACAATTCTGTTCATGAAGTACCTTACATCATGTGTCCAACTACACCTTTCAGGTTAAATCAATTAATTTTTTTTGTGTGAAGTTGTCATATTAGTGGTTGCATGGTAATGCAAAATTAGTCAATCATGTTCTGCAAGGTTACAGTCAAATCAAATAATCGTTTCATCAGACAAAAGAAATCATGGTCATATTGAATTTGTCAAATCAAGTTAGTAAATCAAATAAGTGGTGATGATACTTTCAACATCAAAATTCATACTAAAGTAGCTTGTTGCACAGAATGGTATTTCATTCATTCATACCCAAATAAGTAATGAAGTAGCCTACAGCAATCTAGAAAGACTACTAACCTCCATAATTGACTAGGAGATTCCACCAGGTACTGAAACCTGTCATATCTAACAGTATCACAGTTGCTTGGCCAGGTTCCAATTGATTTACTTGTTCTAAATTGTAATTTATTGTGAATAGGTCTAAATGACTACCAGAGAATATAGGACGGAATAGTAGTTCCACAAATTTTTGCTGTTGAAAAATTTTTGGTTGATGACCATTTGGTGGGGTCTTTTTGTTTTTCGAACCCTAGCATACCTGCAATCTCCAAGAGCTGCATTTGGGAGACAGCCAATGGTGCTAGCAAGCCAATTTTCTAGCAGCTCCCAACAGTAGCACATAAACATCATCTGATAAAAATAATTTCAAAAACATTGTTTTAAATACCATAAACATTGACATGGTGGTAATGTTTGGTGTTACTAGTTCTTCTTTATTTAGGAATTGAAACAGTTGTAAAGAATCGGGTGGAACCAGGATTTCAAGTATTAGTGGTACATGTTGATCATCGTGATTTTCATCTTGGTCAGACATCATCAGAGCTAGCACAGCTATTCTATCCTTCATCAAAGACAAAATTCAACCCTCGATTTGGGAAATGCCGCTGTAGTCCTTCAGAAATGAAACGAAATGGTGGAAAAGCTGCTCTTCAAGTTCAAATTAATTATAATAATGGAATATCCAAATCAACAGAGCAGATTGTTAGAAGACTTGTAAAAAGGTTGTTGAAGCTGTCTTGTGAAAGAGAAGACAACAGCAAATTATATACAGAGAAAGTTAGGTATGACACTGGCATTTCTGTAGGAGCTCTCAGAATTGCCTCTGACGAAGACAAACAACCACTAGTGTTGAAAGTGGTCAGTAGAAGGGGAAGGAACTTCAAAGTTGAAAAGAACAAGGAAGACAGAGATGAAACTCCTATCCCCAAACTACGTTACCAGCCACATTTGTTAGTCAACTCTTCAAAAGTTTCACTTCACAAAACAGGAGTGGCAGTTTCAAAGACATATGGAAGGGTGCAGTAACTAAACTTCCCTAATCATCTACCACACAAATGGGTGTGTTAGACATAACTGATTGTACGATCAGCCCCTTGAATTCATACTAATTGTTACTGAATTTAGCTTTTAGCAACCATCACTTTCCCAAACTTTCTGATTCAATTTAATTTAAAAGATGCCACTTCTTCTACATCATTTACGTCATGACAATGTTTTCCTTTGTAAAAGCATTTCATGCGACAGCCTCAGTAAACTTGTGGACTGCATGCTTAGACCAACTGCTAAAAATTATAAATAGTAGAGCAGTCACTGTAGCAAAGATTTTGTTGATCTTAATTTGCATTCTTCTGATCATGACAAAGACTATAAGTTGACTCAAGTATATCAGCTATGCTGTTTCTTGAATTTCACTAAGTAACATATCCAGATGAATAGGAGAACACTTGTAGAAGAGCTATATACGTTGAGCGTCTGCCTTCATTCTCTTCCCTTGTAGTTGTTGTGATCTAGCTGTGTTAATCAGCTGGACTAGACGTTCTACAGTATAAATAATAATACTGCTCATTTTATTTGTACCAGAGTGATCTGAATAGCTGTTTGCGCTGTTCGGTTTCACTAGTTTACTGGCAAAATAACTGCATGGAACAGTCGTGGTTATCACAGGCAGAAGATCGTCTTGCAATTTTAAATGCGGATGTGTAACATCAATGGCTATAGGTCAGAAACTGAACAGCGGAACTTGTGAACTGAATAGATAAATGTAGTAACTTGTGAAGTTAATTACTACATGTAAATACCAAAGAGGTACTAATGGGATCATGAAGAACAAAAAACAAGAAAAGCCGCACAAAATTATTGCTATTACGCATCAATAATTAATTAACTTATCAATCTAGAAAGTGTACATGTAAACATGAGTAAAACAAAGCAATGTAACAATTGTGTACAACCTTATTTCCACGCTGTGATCAGGACTCGAACGCGGACAAGCCAGGCCTTCGGTTTCCGGACAAATATCTCTGCGCGCGCATACGAAACAGCCCCGTATGTCAGCGGTGTGTTGGTAGTTTACTATTACTACCGAAGATGGCGGAGCTAAGCGCCAAGCATCCGGCTAGGTCTGCCACCGCCAAACGACAACGACACGAGCAGATAAAGCGTTGGAAGGAAGACGAAACGAGTAGAGCGTCAACGCAACCGAGAAGCAGTCGTGCAGAGAACCGCGTCAAGTTCGAAGAAGGAGTCATCTTTCTAGCCGCCACGGCTAGCGACGACGAGGACGAAGTGAGGCGACTTCTGAAGGAGGGAAGTGACGTGAATTTTGCGAATGTAGACGGTCTGACAGCGCTTCACCAGGTGAGAACGTCCCGCGTTGATAGCTTGTGTGAGTGATATTCGTACCGTTGCTATCGTCGATTGCCGTTGGCGTCCGATTTGATTAGTTCAGTAGTTATGCGTTTGCACTCGTTGCTGGTCGTTAACTAACGGTTGCCTTCAGCTCGCGTTTCTTTGTTTGTTTCCTTTCGGCTTGGGCGGCAAGATGTCTTGCGATTATCGTTTTCGTGGATCGAGATTTCTTGGGATTGAGAACTGGACGGCTCGAACTGAGATATTACTCTGCTGTTGTATTAGTGTTGTATCGACGACAACGAGGATATGATTCGGCTGCTGTTAGCTGAAGGAGCGAACATTGACAGGATGGACAACGAGGGTTGGACTCCACTTCACGCAGCTGCCAGTTCTGGGAATATGAGTATCGTCAAGTAAACTTTGATGTCTACAGAATAGATGACGACTGCATAGTGTATCGTATTTCTTGTTGCAAGGCTGCTTGTGGAGAAGGGTGCAAATGCGGCTTTAGCCAATAACGAAGGGGAGCTGCCTCTAGACTTGGCTGAAGAAGAGGAAGTGAAGGAGTATTTGGAGAAAGTGGTAGAAACCTATGGTGAGACGCTTCCATTGAATGGTGTTAGTCAGATTGTAATAGATTAATGAATAAACTATTGTCGCAGTGACAGACATATTTGTGGTCATAGTTCATAGTTTCTTCTTCTACATACTGTATTGAAGATATCTGTAGGGTAGGGTAATCTAAGGTGGTTTGTAGAGGAGATTGTAACACCGAAGCATGCAGTACCATGTGTTTCTGTTGATGTGTTCTATTGCTGTTTGCATTTGAATTTGTTTGTCCATACTATGGCACTTATGAAAAGGTGGTGATGAGTCAATAGAAATCAATAGAGTCAATAGAATAGAGTCAATAACTTTGAAAGAACCAATGGTGGTCTCAAAACAACCAAGCAGGTGGCATTCCAAGTAAATACCATAACTATCCAAATTGTAATTTTAAGTAATTTGTCATGTAGTGTTGGATTACCAGCTCCAGGGAGCCTGCTATCATACTTCCAGTTTCCTTCTTGTGTAACTAGGGGGGCTGCAGGTTGCACCAATACTTTCTGTTTTAACATATGTCTTTCTGGAAAGAAAACTTGATTAGAAGGGATGAGAGATGGTATAGCTGGAAAATGCAACTAGTGGACTAACTGAGCTCTTTGAAGAGAGCAAGGACAATGGTTTAATATTTGTTAGCATTTGCATAACTTGGTGTAACTATGACTTTGTCTGCATCACTGCTATAGGGCAGAATAGGAGATTTAGATTTATGGTAGTCTGCTAATGACTAGACAGGGCTAACACAAGTGAGCATTAACTGTTCTAGAAATTTTTTGAACACTTTGTTAATTTATTAAACATCAGTATGCAACCTACTTCATTTCTTTTGGTTATCAACGCTGTGGAACAAGGAGTTTACATTTGTGGGCAATATGACACCCAAAGATGGCTATAACATAGATAATTTAGATTTTAAATGTAAAAACATATTTCCACTGAAAGCAATCTGGTCAGACGACAAGAATGACAATTTTGATGTGGCTGTACTTCTTGATTTGCGCTTCTTTGTAACAGTGAAAATAACACTTTTAGTACTTGCTGTGTTGTGTATTGCACAGGGATTGATGTTGAGCAGGCTCGAAATGCTGAGGAATGGACGATGCTGGAAGATGTTGAGAAGCTTTTAGAATGTGGTGAAGCAATGGGTGAAGCAACAGGAGGCGCTACGGCATTACACGTTGCTTGTGCCAAGGGCTACCTTCATGTCATCAAGTAAGTAGAGTTGTGAGAGTTTTATTGACTTGTTGATACAGTAATTTTTGACTGTTTTTATTTTAGTCTTCTGTTGCAAGCTGGTGTTGAGGTCAACAGTAGAGATAGGGATGGATGGACACCTCTTCATGCCTGTGCTCACTGGGATCAAATGACAGCAGCTGAGATGGTGATTACTGCAGGAGCAAGATTTGACATCATGACTTATGCTGTGAATTCATATTTGTTTGCTTACTTTACGGATGGAATTAAGTGTTGTGATTGAGTTTGTTGTTTAAGGGTGAATCTCCTGAAGATCTTGTTGAAAGTGATGAGCAGAGAAAGAAACTACTTGAAATGAGGAGGCGAATTGATAGTGCCAAGAGAACAGGAAGCATGGCAAGAAACAAGGTGGTTGTTATGTAATCTAGCATGAACTACTGTCGTTATGTATTTGTTCTTTTTATTGTGTGTAGCCTGGTGATGTATTTGAAGCAATGCAGCGAATTAGAACTGACTCGATGATGAAACGACGGTGAATGCAATAGACAGCTTACGGTTTTGTTTCATTTTGTTAATAGCTTGTTGTATAGAACATCTATCACACGGATGAAAAAAGACATAGCAGGGAAACGAGATATCTCACAAGAACGGAACATTCAGGAATCATTCAATGAGACAAAGCGAAGTACTTCGAATGGATCTCCACTACGTGATGATGGTTCTTCGGAATTGCAGAAGCCTTCTCCTGCATTGCTTAGGCGTAATGGTCTTGAAAGATCGAGCTCTAGAGAGTTTGATACGCCAGGATCTGTGAAGCCATTGGGAAGTGGAGCTAGCAAAGCTTTTGCAAACCTTCTGAATTCTCCAATTGGATTTAGAAAGCATCCTCCTAAAGGGATTGAAGATGGAGCATCACTGGGTACAGAGAGCTCAACTATCTTACCTTACAAGGTACAATAATTAATGTATGGAGAATGTAGTAGAGTATGTTGACTTTAGTTTAGCAACAGTTTGGACACACAGCTAGACAAATTTAAATGTCAAGTAACGAGTAGTTAAAACGTGATCGGTATTTGTCAAGTTTTGTTAGTTTTGTGACACAGTTATGTTGATTGGCTATGATAAACCATGTTAGTGATTACCTTACTAGTAGAATTAGTTTTTGTTATCTAATAGTGTCTACATGTATGTACAAGGCACTTTTGCAGTACAGTTTGGACAATCTGAGATATGAAGCCATTTTCGCAACTGGCAACTGTTTAATGGTACACACTCACAATTTACAGGCATGTGTGGGTACAGTGATGTGACTGTGAAATCGTGGCATGATTTCAAATCATGTCAAAGCTTAACAGAACAAGGAACCACGGAGCATGCGCTGTGTTCAACAACAATGTCATTATTTCTATCCTAAAGAGCTGTGGAAACCATGTTGTTTTCCCGATAGTTTGGCTGTTGGAAGTCCAGCAACAACCATTAAATTTTATCTATACAGCACCATTCCCGTCTTGACGTGCTTTGCTGTTCAATGGCAAGTGTGTTCTCCTATAGCTTTTTGGGCACATGATCTAGAAATGATTGTAATGCTAGCGAAATGCGAGCAACATGGGATGGTGTCTGAAGTTTACAATGTGAAGAGAAGAGAAAGAGTTGCTGGATGATGTGGATAATGTGGATTGTTATTATTTCTAAATTTGGATGCTATTACAATATTCGCATTTCACCCATTTCTGGATCACTTGCCATACAAACTTGATCAAAGAATATGCTTTGCTATTGAACAGCAAACTTATCTCAAGGTGTGAAATGGTAATGGTGTGTATAAAAAATTAACACAGTTGTCATTGGTGTTTAGAAATGTAGAATAATAAGTTAAAGTAGCCAAAGTGTCATGCTCAATGAGAATGCAATCCATGTTTTTTTAAGTAAATGGAGATAAAGATTGCTGTAAAACACTGGTTCAAGTTTGATTGGACACACAACATATGAGCATGTACCATTAAAGGGAAACTCTCACCGAATACTAAAACTTGCTGAAAGAAAGATACAAGGCTTAGAATTTTTTACTATCTTCCTGCAAGAAGCTTACGGTCCAGCCAGCCACAGAAGCAGAGAATTGGCGATGAGTTGTTTAGATGATTCTCTGTAGGATTTACTCTCTGTCCTTGTTTAGAAGTAAATACTTTAGGTTTAACTGTACCAAGTACTCGTAACGTACCTAAATGCGGTGAGACATGATCTATGAACTAAAGGAAGGAGGATCTCCTTTTGAGGCTCCACAGTTAGTGCGACATGATGTATGAACTAAACTAAGAAGGGTCTCCTTTTGAGGCTCCACGGCTGTACAGTCGATACTTGTGTGATAAGTTTGGAGTTCCAATTTGGTTTAGTCAATAAATCACAACTTGCCACTATATGATGTCTCACAATCATTGCCTTGAAAAGTGCACAGGTATCGGTCTTCCTTGCTAACCAGCAATCAGAGTTACTCTGTTGCTTTTGGTGAGAGTTCTCCTGTAAATATTACTTTTGAGCTCTGACATACTGCTTTTGTATGGAAGTTCCATTCATGTTGTATTGCATAAAGATACATACATTGCATAACTAATGCTTCTGCAGTTTTGGTGCTCAGTGAAAATGGTTTGTGTAGGCAACTAATGCTAATACTGATGATACAGACAGTGATGGGATAGATGGGAGGCAAAGCGGTAAGTTGGATAATTCACCTGATCAAAGATCCCTAAATGCTGGATCAACTCCGATGCCAATAGCTATGACTGTGAACAAACCTGGCCTGTATGGGGTTCATACAGATGAAAGTGTGACTGGTGTGGGAGTTTCACCACTTTCGAAAAGACCTGCAGAAAGGGACAGTGGAAATGGAGCTGTGGAATCAGTGGCTGGTTTGTATGGTTTGCAGTGTTGGCATTTGATTGACTACACAGTTGTGTGATTATCTGTAGCTGCTAGACTGTCAGATTCATTGCCAGTAGTGAGTCCAAGTCGAAGTGGAGTTAATGAAGAAAATGAAAAGCTTCCAGAGGCCAAACGTCGTGACAAGGCAAAACAGAAACGTCAGAAGAGACGCCCAACTCAACCTGTCTCAGTATCTGATGTGCAAGAAGCTAGAGACGCACTGGAAGAACCAGAGGTAATGTTGTGTGTCTCTTTCATGAGATTTGTAGCTGTCTTGTCATGCATCTGTGATGTTTGTTTGTCACTGAGTCAACCTAATCTTTATATGTTGGCATACCTGGCTAGCAGAATTGTACAGATTTGTTTGTCTTGTATAATGTGTGCAGCACAATCAACTTTATTATCAGACACTTCAGGTACAGTAGCTGTGTAACATAAATATTATAGGTTGGAAACATTGTTTGCAGTTAAAGCATTGGAACACTTGCTATATGAGGTGGTACTATCTGAGTAGTTCCGTGTTTGCTCTGGCAAATTGGAATAGTACTAAATCAATTAATTGCTACTGAGTACTTTAAATCCACAAATTTTCGTGTGCAACTATTTTCGTACATTTGACCAGAAGACCTTTCGTACACATCTTATTTTGTACGGGCTCTAACGGACAATTCTAGCACACGCTAGTACAGTAACTGTTTCATTCTGTACGTGCGTCAGCATACGTGATTTGTGAGTTCTAAGCTAAAGCAAAGTGGTATCCATGTTTGGCTCATGACAAAAGATCAAAAAGAACTACTACCACTACCAAGGAGATCGCGAGCAGCATCCGTGACTTAACAAGAGGACATCGCAGTTGTGTAGAGAAAGCGCTGGATCGAGATCACTTGGTAGCCAACCGCAGAAAGAGAGGACAATATCACGTCTACGACTCCAAGACTAGGCTGACTATTTGCCTAAGTCGCTGAAGAATGTGGACTTTTATGAGGACACGCTCATCTGCAAAAGATTGGTGAATCACATAATCACAAAAGTCAACAATTCAATCAATCCGCAATGCGTATGAAGAACAGTTACTATATAGTATCGGACCGACGGTCTGAAGAAATGGTACAACTAAGAATTTAGCAGAAAAAGATCGCAGCAGTCTAGACACGACCTTCATGGACCGGCATTGGACGTGAAAGTGATGACTTATATTACTTGCATGCCTTGCAAGACAGCAGCTGTGTCGTCAACCAAAGTGTAGTGTTGGGGTGCGCATTAGGACTATTTCGGAAAAAATAGAACAAACCGTCACTGCTACAAGAACACCAACAGTCTGGTTCATCTTCTGTCGATGCCATGCTAGATGTCTGTCAGAGTACTTTCAGAAACAGTTTGAGTTGAGTGACATCATAACCTTGCAATTTGGACATCCTGTACGTAGAGAGTTTCGTTTTGGTCATTTGTTGTTGTAAAACCAGTGTATTGTTCAGTAGGATCTTGTGTCGTGGTCTGTACATCATCAACATCGATATAGTGACAATTTGTAATAACAGTTTGTCATCCAAGAAAAATTTTAGTATGCATTTTTATTTAGTACATTGGGAGTTGTATGGACAATACGAAAATAAAATGCATACGAAAATTTGTGGATTTACAGTATCTGTTGCAAGCAGGTCGGCTTGTTACTCTCTAAAAACTTGGTAGTTTTTTGCTGGTTGTTTAGTTTGAGCAAGTTTTATTATTTCCGTTGCTGGGAATTTAGAAAAAGTCATGACTATGTCATGTGGAGTTATCTATCGGACGTTTCGGATAAGGAGAGTTTGCTTTTTTAAATTGTGGTGGAAACAACAGAATTTCTCTATCACTTGTGCAGAAATGGTATGCTGTATGCAGCAGAGATCTGATATGCTACTTGAGAGACAAACTCGTGCTAAAAAGGTAGATCTAATTAATCGATAGGAATTCTTTGAATTTTTGATTGATGCGCTCAACTGAAATTTGGAATGATTCTGGGCCAGGCCATAAAAGTTTTATATGAGGGCCAACTCTTCAAACGAAAGCCTGGCAGCCAGACGTCAATGCCACCCTTCCTGTTGTTGTCTTGTGATGCTGCACTTGTGATATGTCAGACTGTATGTACCTTTTCTTGTCTTGCATGCAAACAATATTCACACTTATTGAACTCTAGAGCGGAGATGAAGATGTTGAAAGTACACCTGCAGCCACTCAACCTAAAGAGCCTGTCGAGTCTTCTCCTACTGTGACCAAGTCACGAGCTTCAGGCTCAGAAATGATGCGGAGAAAAAAGGCACGTAAATCTCGAGAAGACAGACCACAAACAGGTGGTAGTGAATTGTTTCAGGCTCTCAAAGAAGCTGTAGATGCAAAGAATAATGAAACTAATGATAATGGTGATGATTTGGAATCACTGAAAGTTAGTGATGAGGAACAAGAAGAAAAAGAAGAAGACTTAGAAGATGAAGAAGCACCAGAAAGAAACAAGACATCACTGAAGCAGTCTGCTTTTAAGCCACGTGCACGGCCCAAGCCTAAACTTTTTGTTGACGAACCCAATAATGCAGAACAAGTATCATCAAAACGTCGAGAACCAGAAGGAAGCAGTGGAGATTCATCGGCTGTTGCTGTGAAGCAGCAGGTGGACAGACTGCAAGATCCAGGAACGAGTCAAGCCAGCAATCCTTCATCCCCTCGACGACAACCGAAAAGATACATTTCAAAGGGTTCTGAGAAATCAGGTCAGAGGAGGGGTACTGGTTATATATGGGACGCTCAGTCATCAGGCAATCAGGTTTGTGTGTTACGCAAAATGTATAACAGTGAAGTTTGTGGTTTGTTGTATGTAACATGTAAACTAAAGGACTGGTTTCAGGATTGTACTCATTGCATGGGCCACATTGCTCTTTGGTGCTGTGTCAGACGACATTATAAATTCACAGTGGTTATGTAGCCATGAGTGGCTACTTTGTTACATACGCTATTATGCGTGCAGTCTCTGCTGATTTGACCATATCATTGACGTCATGAACTCATCATGTGCACAACAAACGAGAAAGTGATCCGTGTAATCTCCTCCTCTTCCTTCGTGATTTGATGACTTTGCAGTGTGACTCCAGTATCCCCCAACCTGGATTTGCTCGTCACGTCTTGTGACTACTATGGCAACTTCTGTAAACTGTGCCGTTGGTTTAAATGTCTAGGGCGAGAGCACCCAGTTGGCAGTATGCTGTTCACCACTTGCTGGCATTGCCAATAGGAGTTGAGACAAATTCATAGGGGCGGTAGTGTCAGCTTCTGTCCTGTCTACGGATGGTGGAAGGAGCAGTCGGCAGCTGGTGTTACACATATGCGGTCATCACATTGCAAGATTATTTTGAGCTATCTGACAAGAGGAGAAGTACATTACACACAAGAGGGAGAGCACATTACAGATGGCTTTCTCGACATTCTCGTTTGTCGTGCACATGATGAGTTCATGACATCAATGATATGCTCCAGTCACCAGAGACTGTTGGCAAAGTAGCATACATAACAAAGTAGCTGGTAATTGCTAAATAGCCGTTGCATTATAAATTTCAGTGTTTTTTACTCTCAAACAGTTTAACCTCTACTTCTGAATTGGATTTGTTAGACATTTGGGCAGACAGCTTTGAGCAAGTCAGGTTTCTTCTCCAGCTGAGAATTTGCTTTGTGTAGCCACATGAACATGGCTCTGATAATCTGCATGTTTATGGCCCTTCTATGGAGTATTCATACCCCAGAACAGCACTCACAAGCACCAAGAAGAGTTAGCTGCTGTCAGCAACACTAGATCACTAGAGCTAAAATTGTATTTTGTTGTAAACAGCTGTTGTACTTTGCTCCAGGCACAGGCACCAACGTCATGGTGATGTTTGTTTATATTGATACTTTTGGCAAGGACAAGACTTAAAGGAGAACTCTCACCAAATACTAAAACTTGTTGAAAGAAAGATACAAGGCCTGGTATGTTTCTGCAGGAAACCTATGGTCCAGACAGCCACAGAAGCAGAGAATCGGCAACGAGTTGTTCAGACGATTCCCGTATGTACACAAAGTCTGACTCTCTCGAAGCAACTACTTTAGGTTTAACCATACCAAGTGCTCCTAACGCACCCAAAATTCAGCGAGACATGGTCTATGAGCTAATCCAAGAAGGGTCTCCTTCTGAGGTTGTATTGCCACAGTCGATGCGTGATGACTTTGGGGTCCAAGTTTGCTTTAGTTGATAAATCACAACTTGACACCATATGTCTCACAATCCTTACCTTGAAATGTGCACAGATATTGGTCTTCCTTGCTAACCAACAATCAGAGGTACGAATACACTACATAAGGGTACTAAACACGCCTACGCAGGTAATTTCAGTGCTTTATTTCTTTGTTACGGTAAACTTCTGCAGTAAACAGTTGCAAAGGGTTGTGTCATGAAGTGACAGCTTTCATCTGAGAGATAGTAGATTTTGGTGAGAGTTCTCCTTTAAAGGTGCCCGCTCACGATTCACTGCACACGTGCAGACACACCCATGCAAACTTGAAAACATGCCACGATTTCAAGTGGTGTTCTAACAAAGCAGAGCAAGCGAACATCTTAGGGTGCACCACATTATATGACATACAGCCTTTATTCCTAGTACAAAGAGAAATGTGAATCGCGTTTTTGTCCGCCACAGCAGTTTTGCTCCTCGTACTTAACATTTCGAGAAAGCTAACGACAAGTGTGTTAGGTTCTTTATCTACACATTTACCATTTACCATCTTGAGATAGCTTGCTGTTGAATGACAAAGCGCTTTATCGATCGTTTTCTTGTTGCCCTTGACCTGGAATGAGTGGAAGCCAGAGCATTATTTTGCACTATCATGATGGCATCCGAAACTCAGAGCATGAAAATAGCCACGTAGAGGTGCGGGACGACGCGACAATGCGGATCGCTCATCTATCGTGCATGATGGCTACTGGCCTTGAAGTTCCAGACCCATTTTTGGGTTACGTGCAACAAGGAAAAGATAGAGAAATCGCTTTGTCGTTCAACAGCATGCTATCTCAAACTGGTAAATGGTAAATGTGTGGATAAAGACACAATTTTTAGTTTGTGTAGGTGTCTGCACAGCACCTTTAAGTGAAAAGTTGCTAGAAAAAGACAAGTCAATTGTGAAGTGTGGGAATTTTTGATAAAAAGGACGTGTGGAAAGTACCAAAAGGAACTTCATGTCGATATTATTGAACTTGTGAATACATTGGTGGCTGTGCACTAGTTTAGCCTATTTGTTCTGATTTAATTATACACATAAACTTCACTACATTGTTCATTGATTACAACTAGCCTTTCTTTCTGTTGTTGCTTGCTGTGCTCTTTACTGTCCTGTTCAGTGTGTAAATTTACATATTGGTAGGGCGAAGGTACCAGAGATTTGGAAGAAAGAATACCCAATACTGAGCAGCAAGAGACTGAACCAAGAAAGAAGACAGTAGTTACGAGGACTGTAACTAGGAAATACGTCAAAAAGCCCCGAAGACCTACAGGACCTGTCGATGCAGATGAAGTAAAGTGGCAGGTCATTCAGTTTGTTTTGTGAGTCTCTAATTGGCTGATCTGTTAGCTAAAAGAGTCCTCAGTTATGCAAGAGGGACACGGGTCAACTAAACAAGGGATGGCTGAACGTACAGGAGGTGATGGAGTGAATGGCAGTACTACAACTGGAGAGCCTACATCATCTCAAATGAGTGGTTTAAGTCCAAGATTAGCTAGGTCTTCTTCTCATCAGAGCTCTAGTAGCCCGGAAAGATCGGATTATAAGCAGGTTGGGAACTAATTAGAGACTGCTGGGCATGACATTATTGTGTGTATGTTTAGCTGTTTGAAGAAGAAAGAACAAAATATGATAAACTTAAAGAAAAGTATTTGCAGTCACAGCTTGATGTCAGAGACTTGCAGACACAATTAAAGCAGGCTGTAGAAGTGAGCTTGATTGGCATGTTTGTTGCTGCTCTGTAGTGATCAAGGTTATGTGTAGAGAATTGAGGAAATGCGCTCAAAGTATGAAACTGAGAGAAGGGTAAGGAGAATAAGTCTGGTGTTTCTCTTCACTCACAAGTTGCAGTTTGATATATTTTGCATCTAATACAAGTGACATGAGTTTCTGTAGTTAATTGTTTCATTCTCAGATTTATGTCATTGATTCATTAGTGCTGCACTAACATTTTGTCAAAAAATTGATACCATGTGCTCTACTTTATCTGCCGGAAGTTTGTTCAGTCTGACAGATTAACTGGTTGGTGATAATGTGAACCTTATTTTCTAAGTCAAATTCTCATTTGAGGCAGATGAAGAAGAGTGCTTTGTACAAAGTGCAGCTTTACAACTGCATCCACCTTGAGGTTACTAAGTCTAATTTGTTTGACAAACGTGCAAGTTCCTTAAGCTTTTAGGCAGTAGTCAGCAGGGTGTGTAAAGCACTTCCTAATTGCCACCAAAGGCCTTAGGTGAGGGCATAGAGGTTGATTGGACACAAAGTGTGTGGTAATTTATGACCACCTGGAATCAGGTAGTGAGCTCTTCATCATAGCACACTAAACTGGTAAGCAATACCTTCTAAATTCAGACAGTACAGTGCAGCATTACCAAATTGCTTGTTAGAGATAGGAATTGAACTGGGTAGATGCTGCACATTAGAAACTTTATCTTCTAATTTTCAGTAAATAGTGGATACATCATGTGAAAGGTAAGCCTATTGGAGTGTACTGTGCACATTTGATAAGTCAAGTATCTCCCACCTTGAAATTTTAGGTTCAAACGTTTGGAAAATATAGGAACTCTACTTTTCAGAAATATTTGTGGCACTTCAAGAGATGGAGAAATTTTTTAGTTGTTGGTATCACTATGATCAAGAGGTTCCTTGGTATGCTGCTTTATTGTGTCAGCATAAAACAGAGAAATCAGTTTACATGACAGTGCTCATGATCAGTACACTATCACCACAACCTTTTCTACGATTAGTTCATTTGAAACTGGTTTTTCGTCACACACCAGTCATTTTGTTGTTGGTGTCTGTTCTAGTAAACATACTGTAAGGACAACTACAGTATATTTTTTACTTTAGAAATGGTTTAGCTGTAGTTTTAGAAATAGTTGAAGACAGACTCCAATTAGCTTTCCGAGTATTACACCACAGTAGAGAAACCACAGCTGAGCATACCTTCATACATTGCTTTTATGGACAGATATTGCAAAATCACTTATTGACTGAGCAATAGTTGTGACTTCATTGTCTGATATATGAATAGTTGCAAAGGCAATATGCATTAGATTGTCTGCAGTGAAGAGACCAACGCAAAGTATTAGTTAATTAAGGAAGTTTCACATAAATGAATGGATGACTAGGAGGCAAGAAGACCAGCTGAAACAGCAGTTACATTGTGAGAATTATCTAACAGATGGTAATTGGTGGCCATGGAAGATAGCAGCAATGCTGCATACAATAATTAGTTGACGAGAAGAAAGATAAGGGAGGTGAAAACTAATTTGTTTTCACATGTGATGTGCACACATTTGACTCTTTCACCTGCTAGTCCTGTTTTTTGGTATCTGTTTAGATGCAACAAGTACTGTACTAAATGAATACAAGATTTGTGTACTTTAATTAATCAGCAATGAGGGCACCATATGCTTGCACCTTTTGAAAATGTTTACATGTCATGGCATTTAATGCATGCAGCTTCAGTGTGGTATTTCTTTAAGGAAAACGGAGAGGTCATGTTTACTGCTTTAATTAAGCATATGGCAAAAAAATATTGGTAGATGGGCATTGGTGGAAAGATGTGTATCTGTTTGACAGTCATCATGATCTGATATAGGGCATACGGCTCAAGTAGTGTGAATCATGTTACATGAATATGTGCATTGTTGACATGTTTATTCGGTTGTATTATAGGAGAGAAAAGCACTAGAAGCTCGTCTTGAAGAGATAGAAAGAATATCATCAGAAGTATTGATCTCATTATGTGCAAACAGTCTTTTAAATGGAGTACACTGCCTTGTTATAGGTTGGTGATGCAAGCAAGCAGATTGCCAAACTGAAAGATGAAAACGCTGCTCTCATTCGTGTGATAGGGAAGCTGTCTCGTTCAACACCAACTTAGCTGTTACGAGGTAGTTGGAACGAGCTTGGTTGGGTTCATAGCCAAGGTGCTGTGCACAGGCCTACTAGATCAGACACAGCTTTAGGATAACATTGTTTCTTCTAAATTTCATAAATAGTGTAAGGACAATAGACTACTGTAATTGTTTGAGTAGAGTATCTAGAAGATTAAATAGATCAATACGATTGCAACTCAACTGTATGTATGAAACTCACCTTTGCCATAGTACCATACATGTAAGAGTGGTTAGGGTTAGATGGATTGTGCACAATAGTTCACAATGTATCAGCACATGTTGAGACTTGTTCACTACTAAACCAAACTGTCTGGCACAGTTAAGCCCAAGCAACAATTTGATGTCACCCATTTGCCACTATCATATGAACAGTTGTGTGCAAACATTTTCTGTACATTGGGCAGATGCTCTCAACTTGTGCTAACTAATGTGTCCGTGTGGTCAACTTGACTTTGGTACAGTAGCTTCTGCTTCCATAGGCACTGGTCCACATCCTTCCTGGCACAAAGCATGGTCTAACAGTTGAGAGTCCAGTCCACAACTCCTCAATACAATGTTGTCAGTAGGACTCCAAGAGAGACCACGTACAACATCTTTATGCTGTGAATTTGAATATCTACAGACATATGCAATAAATACATTGCTTATCAAGTTACATGCATGCATGCATGCACCACATCATATGTCTCCGCTCACATAATTGTATTAACTGCTAGGTTCATCACAACAACAGTTCCATCATTAGATGCCGATGCCAACCAAGATCTTCTGTGCAATGAAAAGACCACAATATGCTTAGTATACAAGCTAGATATAAACAATGATCACATAATAATGACATCAGTACTTACTCATGTGGTGAAAATGCGAGCCTATTGACTGCATCCCTTTGAATGTCAAATTCAGTTATCACATTACTACAATTTTTGCCGATTTCTAGAAATACTACTCGACCTCTTGCATCTCCTGTAAGCAAAATGTGACACAAACATTCTGGTTATGGTTTAATTCTCACTAACCAACTGCGATTCTCTGATTGTCCCCGGGTTGCCAAGCTGCACTCCTCACACCCACACCATGTAATCCAGTTGCTGCATATCACACAAAACACTTCGAGAGCATCTGACATTAAATGGCAACGACAAACAATACTAACAAAACACTGATCTGACTTCACTCTTATCTCTTATATCCCACAGTTTGGTAGAGCCATCCTGTAAACCAACAACACATAAGTATATTAAAATAAATTCTCATGAAGCTTAGCAACCTCAGATGCTGAAACAAATATGTGAGGATTTGAAGGGCTGCAAGCCACAGCATACACAGTATCAAGGTGACCTAGGCACACAAGATCTCAGATTGAACTGTTCCACGTGTACAATATGACTGCTCTAAAAACAGACTGTAACTGTGAAAAATACATTGCAAACTAAATATCCAACTCACATTTTTGTGACTAAATTTATTAATTAAAGTACAATCCATAAGTATTACTTGTTATAATTACCACGAGTTTCAATTAATTCATAGTGTACAAATTGGTCAATTTACAAAATATTGATATTCTTTTACTAAACTTATAAACAATAAATTGTGCACTAGTTAGATTGTTTAAATAAACAAAAAATAAACTAACTTAGAACGATTGCCTGTTTCACACTGTTGACAACCTACCTGACAGACTACGCTGACAACATTCTTTTTCTGTATTCCATACCTTGATTCTGCAAATAGACTATTTGTGTTATAACCACATCTTCAGTATACTATCCATAGGCGTAGAAACCAAGGAGATGAAAGGCCTTGCCCAACCAATAATTCTGCGGAAACTTGAGCGACAATAATTATGCATGGGGCATGTGTAGTAACAGTTGTAACATTTCATGAGCAATGTGAGTGGCCATCAAATGAAATTATAAATTTCTAAAAGTGCCTGTTGGATTCTCAGAAGTTCAAAAACAACAGATGCATACCGTATTACCTCGCATAGAACGGCATGCCATTACAAGCGAATTTACCAGAATCCAGTACAACACCAGGTACCTATAACGGCATGCCGTTATAGGGTGAGGTGCTGTTATAAAGCGAGGTACGGTAGTTACAGTAATATAAGGCTTATCTTTTTGATATTAATATTGCGGTAATGGAGGAGACACGTGTCAAACTAACGCATTGATGACAGATGAAACAGCTACTTGCAAAGAACCATTAGTAGATGACAAACCATCAGGTTTGACAGATCAAGACAGTGATGATGATGAGGAACACAAAGAAGTAGAAACTGATTAGTGCTTACCGGTAATCTCTATGCATGACATGTTCTTGAAGACTTAGTAGTTAGTAGTACCGCTTAAGAAAGATATTAGATTTTGTTGGATGTGCAACTTGAGGCACTGGTAAAATTCCCTCATTTACAACGGCATGCCGTTGTACCTCAAGGTATAACGGCACCCTGGTAAAATTCGTTCCATAACGGCATGCCGTTCTATGCGAGGTAACACGGTATATCCTATTAAAACGTTAACGTTGAAGGTTACCACAACTTGTGTTACATTTTCATACGATGCATAGACATAAGACAAGCATAGAATAGAACTGCCTACACGTTCATGTTTGGGCATCTCTGCTTGTGAAATGACAAACCAAATACAGAAGGAGCAGCAACCATAAAGTTTGCAAAAATAATCCATTTTAGGTATTCTCCAAATTGATCTAGCCTCTTCTACACATGCAGTCAAATCACAGCTGCCCCTTGAAAACAAGATTATTGTAGATCGCAGTTCAGTGGCATAACTACAAGTAAGCATGAGGCAACTGCATCAGTTAAAAAGTGGGTGTAGCAGTTCAATTGGGTGTGTCCATCACAATTTTTCAACTTAGCCACGGCTTAGCCAGCAGGCTTAAAGATCAACAAAGAGAACATTTGGCAAATTTGATAATACAGATAAATTGTAGACTTGGTCAACTGCTTTTACAGTCTGTTAGGTTTGTCGCTGACATAAAGTTCAGTTAATCTGATCACTCGACTGACGTTAACAGCATCTTTAAGTTGGTATTAACAAGGTGCCTCGATAAAATTTGAAGCTATAATTTTTGTAGTTATGTCTATATGCATGTAGTTGTTTAATTTTTGTAGTGACTACCAAGTAGCAAACTGAACAATCCTTTTCCTATGTATAGCACTGCAATCACAGAGTATTATGCAAATTGCTATAAACTTCATTTGGTAAATGAAAGGGGATCAAACCACTATTTTGGGGCCTTTTTGTGTCTGCTAAATTTGGTTTTAATAACAGATAAGTGTTGCGAGATTTTGTTCCCATAATTTTTGAAAGCTTCCTACGCCTATGCTATCCAACTATACCCAACTACTACAACTAAAAATCTGCATCACTCTCGACAACCTACTTGGAATCCCATCCTCCACTGACAATAGAATGTCCATTCGCATTAACACTGATAGTCTGCACTATATCGTCGTGTTGTGATAGTTTTGCTGCTAATTTCAACGCTTTATTTCCATCTGTAATCTCCCACAGTTCAACAGCACCATCATCACTTCCTGTCACTAACGATCGTTCATTGAGCCATGCAATGTCCGTGTTTCCGCACTGCGAACGTGCCCACGCCGTAGCCAAATGGGGCTCAGGTGCATCGTTGGGATTATGGAAGAACCACACACTGCCTCGCCAAGTAGCACCAGTTAGAGATGACGTCGCCAGACACAAACTGCCATCTGGTAATTGGCAAAGAAATCACGACATGCCTCTACTTACAGTGCATTGCAGCTACTAACCTTCCCTCTGAGCCAACATTTCAAGATGTCGGTCCATTTCTGGTGCAGCATCCATAGCGCTCAGGATAACTGGGTAACGCGCGTTAGAGTCTGCACTGTAATTCCGAAAGCAACGAGTAGATGTACGCTTATCTTTTTGTTTGTAGTCATTAGAGGTCAGCGAACACTAGGAAGAGCTGCCACTTGGTAGGGTAAGACCTATTTGCTGTCACAGGCCTATTCTATTCCCGGAACTTGAGTTGCCATGAATTCAATTTGTAGGCTTCTGTTGGAACAGGATGTCGATACAGACTGTCTTTGTACCTACAGCAGATGTGCTTGATCTTCTTTTCGGCGACGAGGGTGCATGTGCAGATGTACTGTCAGAGGAAGTTCATGCAGCCAATCTGGGCGTGTCTTCATATCCGTTTCAAGAATTCGAACCGGAAGGAGGTGTGCAATCGGTCTCAAAGCTGACCGATTGCAGTGAAAGAAAACATCAGCAGACGAGGCAGGAGTATGCGGCTGCAAAATTTACTTTGGAAGCAGACGTCATACGTGATGGATTAGGCAAAGAGAGACAAAGTGAGATTGCATATTGGGAAAGGTAACTAATGAAACTACTGTAGACCATTGTTGGCTGTGATTGCAGAGTCAAGGCAGCATGAAGAATCATCATCATCATCTTCATACAGTTCACAAGAGTGTCATAGGTTTAGTCAACAGTATTCATTCAGTCAAGTAGAACAACATGAACAACAGAATTACACAGTAGATGATGTCAAAATTATTGCCCAATCTATCAATGAAGCTGTAGCTAGATTGGAGCTGGACACTGCATCACATTCTATGGCGTCAACGTCCGTGATGTCACTGGTCACTTCACCTGCTCTCAGTTGGAATACATTTACACAGTCGTTAGATGCAGCAATTAATTTCATATCCATTGATGACCGGTTACCTTTTGTTGTGATGCTGGGTCGTGCTTTGTTAGCACAATGCAAGGAATCATGTACACTCATTAGATCGTTCATAAAACAATATACTGTATATCACTTTGGTGCTCAACTTAGAGTACCAATTGTATCCAAAAATGACGTAAGAACAATCATGAGAATTTAGAAAGTACTGTAACAGATAATGTATTGATTTTATAGGTGTCAAGTGATGGAACACCTATCAATTGATTTCAAGAAGACACCATGCATGCACAGTTTACTATTGTACCTCGAGTAGTTGAGTATTTTCCTTGAACATGAAGGTTTAGGTAGTTTGTTTGAATAAAGTTTTGCGCTTTTGATACCATAATACATGTATTTAGTTTTGTTTTAGTGCTAATTATGATACAACGAGCTCCAATGCCCAGCTTCGCCCAGGTAGTAGTTTAATCACACAAATTATTGATTTGCAGACACTGTTTGCTATTAATGACAGACAGACAGACAGACAGACAGACAGACACCTCTCCTTTATATATATAGATATATAGATACTTTAGTTGTAGAGCTCAAGAGCCCAGATCCAGTAATTGAAACAGGTGGCAATACACATTTGAAAGTAAACTTAAACTTCCAAAACTAGTTTCTGGAAACATGACCTAGTCGATTTACTAGATTCACCGATTATGTAAATGATACGTATATAGAAATGAGAGCCGAAACGCGAGGGCTTCGCATTATCCGGGTAGCCCACTCGTATGGCAATGACAGTTCGTGAGGTTGACGTAACAACTTCTCTGGTGGACTACGTTTTGGCCTGTCAAGAAGACATTGACAAGCCAGAAGTTTTGAGAGAGCGACTGAAACAGAAAGACGCCGAGTTAGCGTCGAAAGTGTTAGCTCGTTCCCCTGGCATTGAAGGCATAGGAGCCGCGACTTGCGAAGAACAACACAGGCTGGAAGCTCGAGTGGGACTTGTTCAATTCTTAAAATCACAGGCAACTACAATGGATGACGAGAATAAGTCTGTGGGTACAACGCTGTGCGATGAGTGGCTGAAGCCTCTAACTACGCAGTCCACTAGAGGTCTGTCTCTTGTGTACGAACATATTTCTGCATCGACTGAAAATGTATTAAAGAGAGGACAACCGGTGGTCAATAGAGTGTGGAGTTTGCTGTCTGGTTTGAGATGGGCAGTGATTAGAATGAAAGAAATGGTAGCTGATCAAGTCATCACTGAAGCTAGTTTCGGAAACAATGAGAATACACTTCGGAGCTTTATAGAGGACGATCTTGGTAAGGGTAACGGCGGAGGCACATGGAGTCAAGAAGGGGGAGACTCTTCGTGGGTAGGTGTGTGTGTGTGTGTGTGGTGCAATAGATCAGTTGGTTAGAGGGTCATTTGATGGAGGGATGCATCCGGGACCTTGCAGGGTTGCAGGTTCAAGTCATTGTGATGGCGAGCTATGGCATAATTTCCTTGGGCAAGAAACTCACACACAATTGCCTCTCTCGACTCAGGAGTATAAATGAGTACCTGGTCATTGACTGAGGTGGCAAAGGCCCTCGACTGTGAAAAAGTCCATCAGCCACTGGGGTTCAGGTGGGAATTCGGGTGCCCACACCACAGTTGGTGTCGCAGTTGGTACTCTTGTGAGTACTCGGTCAGGTTCCAGGAGATTGCTTAGCACGGCCCATAGCTCCTGCATAGCACAGGAACCCAGCCATCTGGCTCGGGCGTAACCGTAACGATCGGCAGCTCCGTATCCATTTGCCATTTGTTTGTTTGTGTGTGTGTGTGTGTGTGTGTGTGTGTGTGTGTGTGTGTGTGTGTGTGTGTGTGTCGTGAGGTGCTACAGCTTAGTTGGTTACTTAGAAATCAAGTCAGTCATAGAGAGTGATCATCCAGAACCCATTATGGTTGCAAGTTCAAGTCACAGTGATAGCAAGCTATGGCATAATTTTGGGCAAGAAACTTACACACAATTGCTTCTCTTGAATAGGAATATAAATGAGTACCTGGTCTTTGGCCAGGACCACTGACTTGGCAAATAACATCCTGCAGCAGATGGGTACTTGTAGGCCTTGGTGTCCAGTCCCAGAGCTGTGTCATAGCCAGTGTCCCTGGATGACTCTGTCCAGAGATTCCAGGTAGCACACAGAGGCCCTGCCTCTGGAAGGCAGGGGAGCTATCTTCAGAACTTTTCCGTTAAGGACGACACAGGCATGAAAGGGTTAACATTGTGTGTGTGTGTGTGTGTGTGTGTGTGTGTGTGTGTGTGTGTGTGTGTGTGTGTGTGTGTGTGTGTGTGTGTGTGTGTGTGTGTGTGGTGTGTTGTGGCAGCACACTTTGTCACTGCCATCTGTCTTATTTCACAGAAACTGAGACATAATTAATGCCTTACAAGACTCTCTTTTCAAGATTCAGTAGAAAGCTGTTGACTCTACCATCTCAACTCACTACTGTAGCGACTATACTAGAAGATTTGTCTATTCTGAGGGGCAGTTTGCAATCTCGCTTGTCTTTTTAACTGTTTTATGCGCTAGTTTCAATTTATGGCTTATGAACAACAAACATGAAATGACTACAAATATTTGATGTCAGAGGTCTAAATACTCAGGTCTGTCAGTGTCAATCAGAATCTGCAGGTGGTGATGACATTGGCATCGTTGGACTATCCATGGTCTACAGAAGAAATAAAGAAGCAACTTGATCTATCTATGTACCCAATGTGCACCATTACAGATACATAATAATTTCATTTGAAAACTTTACAGCTATAATCGCATATTATCAATAAACTGCCTTGCTATGATCATCTAGTATTCATACATTATACTACACAGTGTAATCATAATTCACATAACTCACACTGTACAAACAAGGATGTCTAAACAACACATTAGCCTTCTTACATGCATATGTATGAGTTTGTTTTGGCAACGCTAGCAGTGGACTTTCAAAAATTGATGTATTACTTGGTTTCACTGTTTGCATGCAGGTTAAACTTACTGTGTGTTATGTTATAAAGGTTTTGTCTGGAAGTGACTCTATAATGCCACATTCATATGCTGACATTCCTGGGGGCTCGATTAGCTACTATTCTATTGAAAGTGTAGCAAGGCTTCAATATATCGCTGTTCTTGTTGGAGAGGCCCATTCAAGTGTTAGGATAGCAGTCCTCATGGAACGGTAGTCAGTGCAAGACAAAATATGTTACTTTAACTTAAGTTAATATTATTTAACATGACTAGACACACACAAGTGGTCGCCACTAGAGAACTCATTCAGCGCATCACACAAACTCAGAAGGCTGCCGGGTATGGAAGCAAGGGCTTGTTTTGCAGCCAAATAGAGTAAAACTAGAAAATCGTGCGGTACATTATATTGTGCGTTTCGTGCGGTCGACCTGACATCACACAAATTGCATCCGCACAACATAAACCTATTGCGCATGCGTAATTCTTTAGCACCTGTTACCAAACAACATCCTTTTCTTCCATGTCGATCCGTGATTTCTCTCAGCATATTACGCCAAAAGACAAGGGCATATTTGTCAATATCCCGTTTAATGCAGAGGAAGAGGCCGCCAATGATGCCGTTGGAGATGAAGATAACGACCTACTTGCTTTATGGCCAACGAAGAAAGACGACAAGCCAGCACACGTACAGTGAGGAAGTGAGGGCAGCTATTGGAAAGTATACAGCCCACCACGGGCCTGCTGCAGCATTCAGACACTTCACTAGGCAACTGCGCTGGCAAGTTCCGTGATTTGTACAAGGTGGAACTGCAACGCCATGAGTGTACATGGCTGCCAATCACACAATTTAAAACCGCACAATAGAGTTGAAGGAGTGATTTTGGACAAAATCGCATAATATTATGTATGCACGATTTTCTGGTTTTCTGGTATGTTAGTGTACCAAAGTACTGAAAACTGGAAACCGGAAAGCAGTCACTTTAGGACTACATCCAAACTACGTCCGAAACATGTCCTCACTTTTGATCATCTTGCTGCATAATCAGAACTCTGAAGTACACACATACTGTATAACCGTTATTTCTGCTGTCTTAAAATTATTTTTATTACTGTGATTGAATTGAGAATCTAAACAGAAGTTTTAATTACTGCAAATTGAATTTCTGCATTTCAACCAGGAAGACAGTGTTACTGGTTAGGGTTAGGGTTTACACACATGTACATGTGTCTGCACAGTGACTGCCTGAGACTCTGAGGATAGGCCTAACTAAACAGAGCCGTATCTACATTTCTGTGAATTCTGCGAAGAAATCATGGAGGGCACAAATAGAATTCGCAGATATTTAGGCCCAAAGCTAAATATCATGATTGCAGAAATAACCGGTTATACGGTATATACATACACCATGCATATACTATGCATATGGTACATGCATATATATATATATATATATATATATATATATATATATATATATATATATATATATTATAGTTTCTAAATTTATATATCTATCATACAGACTGACTGACCCATACACTTGCAGCACCCTACTATGTATAACCCAAGTTATCCTTACAACACACAGCCTCATGACCACACTATACATCTCCGTATCTATCCTCTAGAGCGCTCACCCATTCTCCTGTGCTCTGATCTCGAGCAAAAAAAGCTCCATAACGAAGAGTGAGAAATTTTTTCACGCAGTTGCCAATCAGGTTGCTGAAAGCCACATCACCTCCCAATTTGCTCATAGCTTTCCTACCAATACAATAGACCGTTGCAGCAGCAGCTATAGCGTTGCCCGTGTCAGCGTTTGAGTGCTGAATTGCTTTGATAGCAATTTTTTCAAACTTCTCCTCCACAACAGCTGTAGAAGTTGAGGACGTGACAAGCTGAGTAATGTCTTCTGCTGCGCCTATTGCAGTGGCTGGATCGTTGTCGTCTAGATTATCAGCGACTTTTCGTAGCTGATCGCCGATCTCCTTGATCGTGCGCTGTTGAAATTCATCGGTTGCAGCGTCTTTTCCATCAACGTCGCTGACAGTTGCAGCACATAACATACCGGTAAACCCCCTAGCTACGACATCTTGTTCGCTTGTAGTAGAAACAATAGCAGCCACTTCGTTGTTGAAAAGCAGTGCATCGAGAACAGCAGCCGTCTCGACCTTCAAGGCCATTTTAGAAACGGAAGTTCAAAAGGTCAATGCGCGTTAGGTGTTATCTCTACGTCTCGCGTAGCCACCTCCTCCCTAGCCTCGACCTTCCAGACCCGTGTAGCGCCGATACAAAATCGTCCTCCATGGGTCTGGGATGGTTACCGCCTCTTCTCAATATATTGCGGTTGGTCCTAGGACCAGATTAGTGTTCAGTTTCATAAATGCATACCTTTCCAATTACGGCCGTAATACAAGAACGACGAAGACATGTTGCGCTAGAACATCGTGTCGCATCCTGCTGCACGGGTACTGTACCTTTGTGTTTACAGTAGCTACGGTTTTATCATTTGTGTGTTAGTAGGGAACGCGAACGGGACGTTAGGAAGCACTTTCTTGTACTAGTGGTGCCGCGGACGCGATCGGCATGTGTCTGATCGCCGTGAATCCGCTGCGAGTAGCTGCTAGTTGCTCGTGGAGCTTCGAATTCGCGATGAAAATTCGCGATGCGCGCATCCGCTGTGACTCGATCGTCCGGATTCGATGCGACTTGCCGCGAAATCGCGACAAAACTTCGCCGTGAATTCTCCGCAAGACTTTGTGTAGTAGACGTGATCATGAAGTCGTTGACAATGCAGCTGGCTGGCTAGTGTAGATGTCGGAGCATCGGTTCGAACAAACGGCTCTACTAGGTGTCGTTACTGCCGTTGACAGGCGCAAAATACAAACCACGACGTGTAGGGACGTGAGTTTGCGTGAAGAGCGCACTACAAGTCGTCGTTTGTGTACAGTATAGTCTTTGGTAGACGGCTGCAGCTATGCATGAGATGTCTTCGTTGATTACAGCTGTAATTGGAAAGGTATGCATTATGAAACTGAACACTAATAATGCTGGTCCTAGGACCAACCGCAATATATTGAGAAGAGGCGGTACCATCCCAGACCCGTGGAGGACGATTTTGTATCGGCGCTACACAGGTCTGGGAGGTCGAGGCTACCTCCCTATTATCTGCATAAATATATATAGCATCTAAAACTGTCTTTAAATAATTTGTTGCAGCAATTGTCAGTCAAGTTGTGGTCGTATAGTGCACGCATGATTCTCAGTAGATTGTTGTTAGACCATAATGACAGTAATTTTTGTTCATGGGATTTACCTGTATCGTAGATTTGTTGTATTGAAACATATATATATATATATATATATATATATATATATAATATTATATATATATATATATATAATAGGGTACGGCTCTGGTCTCGAAACCAGAGCAACTCTAGCTACAGCTTCGAAGATTTTGGCATCTTGGAGAGATAGGACAAAACTATACTCTAGTATGTATGACAACGTTTTACTTGGGGCTTCACTGCTTCATTATCAAACTGAGTTGTAGGAAACACAATAACCTTAATTTAAGAGCTAACAAAAAAATAACCATACTACCATTTTTATTAACCCTACTACTATTTTATCATGATAGGCCTGGGCTATACTAAAATTTACGAAAGTCTGCACACGTGCGGTAGTCCGAGAGTCGAGGCTAGATATAATCACGTGACCTCAGTTGATTGGCTTTACGTTCCATTGACGGCATCGCTTGGGGCTCCGACCGAAGTCTTTGTGTGATCGCACATTGTTGAGACGAGAAAGCTTTTTCTTGGAAATTAACGTGTCTGACAGCGATGGCTGGAGTTGCCTCGCCTGTCATAATAGTGGTAAGATGACGTGAGTGTTGAGGCGTTGGCACTTTCTGTCACTGCCCAGTCTAGCGGGACCTCAACTAGATTTAGTCGTAAGCGAGTACAGTACGCACAGTATTTTTACTTCATAGTTGGTGTACAGTAGGAGCACATGGCTCGTTGTGTGTCTTTTTCCGTATTCCGTACGAAATGTAGATGCAGATGTTTTGCATGTTAGTATAATTGTGTTTGTCTTTTCTAGGTTGCGTCTCTTCTGTTGGCGGGATGGTGTTTTCCGGCCGGTGAGATGTTGCAGCTAGTATACATGTCGTGTTATAGTTTTGTAATTTTTGTCGTTTGAAGGAACTGCTTGTGATTCTAATCCTTGTTTGAATAACGGTACCTGTACCGGGAACGATACTGATTACAACTGTGCTTGTGTGAATGGATATACTGGAGTCAATTGTACTGATATAGATGAATGTGCATCATCTCCATGTCAAAACGATGGTACTTGTACTGACGATGTCAACATGTATAGTTGCAAGTGTGTGGCTGGCTATGATGGAGACAATTGTGAAACCAATATAGACGAATGTGCATCATCTCCATGTCAAAATGGAGGTAATTGTACTGACAATGTCAACATGTATAGTTGCAAGTGTGTGGCTGGTTATGAGGGAGACAATTGTGAAACCAATATAGATGAATGTGCATCATCTCCATGTCAAAATGGAGGTAATTGTACTGACGATGTCAACATGTATAGTTGCAAGTGTGTGGCTGGTTATGATGGAGACAATTGTGAAACCAATATAGACGAATGTGCATCATCTCCTTGTCGAAATGGAGGTAATTGTACTGACGATGTCAACGTGTATAGTTGCAAGTGTGTGGCTGGCTATGATGGAGACAATTGTGAAACCAATATAGATGAATGTGCATCATCTCCATGTCAAAATGGAGGTAATTGTACTGACGATGTCAACATGTATAGTTGCAAGTGTGTGGCTGGTTATGATGGAGACAATTGTGAAACCAATATAGACGAATGTGCATCATCTCCATGTCAAAATGGAGGTAATTGTACTGACGATGTCAACATGTATAGTTGCAAGTGTGTGGCTGGCTATGATGGAGACAATTGTGAAACCAATATAGATGAATGTGCATCATCTCCATGTCAAAATGGAGGTACTTGTACTGACGATGTTAACATGTATAGTTGCAAGTGTGTGGCTGGTTATGAGGGAGACAATTGTGAAACCAATATAGACGAATGTGCATCATCTCCATGTCGAAATGGAGGTACTTGTACTGACGATGTCAACATGTATAGTTGCAAGTGTGTGGCTGGCTATGATGGAGACAATTGTGAAACCAATATAGACGAATGTGCATCATCTCCATGTCGAAATGGAGGTAATTGTACTGACGATGTCAACATGTATAGTTGCAAGTGTGTGGCTGGCTATGATGGAGACAATTGTGAAACCAATATAGACGAATGTGCATCATCTCCATGTCAAAATGGAGGTACTTGTACTGACGATGTCAACATGTATAGTTGCAAGTGTGTGGCTGGCTATGATGGAGACAATTGTGAAACCAATATAGACGAATGTGCATCATCTCCATGTCAAAATGGAGGTACTTGTACTGACGATGTCAACATGTATAGTTGCAAGTGTGTGGCTGGCTATGATGGAGACAATTGTGAAACCAATATAGACGAATGTGCATCATCTCCATGTCAAAATGGAGGTACTTGTACTGACGATGTCAACATGTATAGTTGCAAGTGTGTGGCTGGCTATGATGGAGACAATTGTGAAACCAATATAGACGAATGTGCATCATCTCCATGTCAAAATGGAGGTACTTGTACTGACGATGTCAACATGTATAGTTGCAAGTGTGTGGCTGGTTATGAGGGAGACAATTGTGAAACCAATATAGACGAATGTGCATCATCTCCATGTCAAAATGGAGGTACTTGTACTGACGATGTCAACATGTATAGTTGCAAGTGTGCAACCGGTTGGAAATCTTCACAGTGTGAAACAGGTAATAGTTACATTTGTGGTTTGTGTGGACTATATTTTTATGTAATTGAATGTGCTACAGACATTGATGAATGCGTTTCTGGAGTAAACAACTGCCACAATAGATCTACGTGTACAAATACGAATGGGTCATTTAGTTGTGCATGTTTTACTGGCTATTCAGGGGATGGCATTTCGTGTACATGTAAGTTGGTTTATGACCATTGGTTGTCACACGTGTTGCTGAAACTTAATACTATCATTTTAATTACAGTACTTGCTCCTCAAAGCCCAGTTTTCAATGTAACAGTGACTGGTCTTCAATCTCGACAAGTTACTCTTTCATGGCAAGACACAAATCCGGTTGTTGACAACTATATTGTTACATTTGGTGACCGAAATGTAACATCAATCCAAAAGTCAGTAGTGGTAACTGGTTTACAACCTCATACACAATACACATTTACAGTTCAAGCAAGGAATGAAAATGGGTCAAGTCCTCTTGGCTCTAGCATTCCTGTGATGACACCAGCTTCTGGTAAGCACACTTGCATAACACTGGTATAAAGTGCTGATGTGAGTTGTGTTTAGAGCCAAGTTCTCCAAGAAGTGTCAACCTTAGTGTTATAAATTCGACTGCCATTAATGTGACTTGGGCTGTTCCAGCATTTCCCAATGGTATCATTATTGATTATGAAGTGCAGTATTATCGAACTATGGAAGGAAATTCAAGTGCAACTTTAAATCATGCTGGTAATATAAGCCTAATCTATGTGGTTACTAACCTGGAGGAATACACAAACTATTCAGTCCAAGTTCGAGCAGTTGTATTTCATCCTACTACCCCTATTACTGGCGATTTTTCTCTACCTGTTAATGCTGAAACAAATCCTGAAGGTTTGTAGACGTATTCTGCCATTCTCTAAAGGCACATGTACCAACGCGTTTCATGTTATTTTGTTTGTTTAGTTCCAGATGGCCCTCCTACTAATGTGCAAGCTATTTCTTCAAGTTCAACATCAATTAATTTGACATGGAATCAACCTGAATTGGATCGTCGAAATGGAAGAATCACTGGTTATCGCATTCAGTATTACATTCAAGCTAGTGGCAGTAATAGCACCATAGACAACTTAACAAAAACTGAATCATCTGCAACAGTTCCACAACTCAACAAGTACACTTTTTACTGCTTCAAAGTAGCAGCACGATCTCACTATGAACCACCTTCTGGCCAAAATGCTTATGGTCCTGACAGTAACCCTGTATGTGAGCAGACACAGGAGGATGGTAAGTTGAATGTATAATACTATATGGGAGTCAAACCTGTCACTTAAAATGAACTTTTATGGGTTTTTTGGTTTGCAGTGCTTTAATTAAGGCATAGCTTTTAGACTGGTTGGTATTGTGCTGCTTTAAGGGCTACATGACTAAAGCAGTGAGCATGATTGGAGATATAAAAATATGCAGTTACCGTGTTTATCTGATTTTTTAGAAGTTGTTATTTATTATATATGGAATTTATTATACCTTATACAGAAAGAGTTTACTGTGTGTTAGTTCATAGAAACTGCTACATAGTTTTTGTGCACTTGCTATTATGACTAATACATTATTGGGTGATTGAGTGACTGAGTACTATAGACATGTCTGATAGTTGAGTGCTGTGAATTTATGTACTAGCTGTTGTTATGTTATGATAGTGCCTGATGGACCTCCATTGGAGGTGGTTGCAACAGCTGTAAGTTCGACTGCTGTGAATGTATCTTGGCAACAGCCAAGAGAAGATCTTCGAAATGGTATGATTGAAGGATATCTTATTCAGTATCGTGAAAAAATGGACAGCCAAATGCGATTTAATACTTCTGAAATCACCAACACGATGAAGATGGTAGAAAACTTGAAGTTTTTCACAGACTACTGCTTTCAAGTGTCTGCAAGAACAAGCATCATTGGACAGTGGGGTCCATTTAGCATGGAGATATGTAAAGGAACCAGAGAAGACAGTAAGGGCTAGCAGTTACTTGTGTGGTACATTATAGGAATGTGTTGTTGTTGTTGTTATAATACATTATTGTGTATGTGCGTGTGTGCATATGTTTGTGCATGTGTGTGTGCATGTGTGCATGCGTTGTACATGCACACTTGTGTTGTACAGTAACACACTTGTACATGTGGTTTTGTTGTATCAGAAACAGCTATAATTTCTCACAAAGCAAGTGTAATTTAGAAGTACTAATCACTTAGAACAACTGAAGTTTACAAGGTGCATGGTAATAGAGTTTGGTTCTGTCTGTTTTGTAACAGTTGTAGAGTAGTAGACACAGTATTGCTCATATTCGTGCACCTATATGTATTAACACACTTTAGGATTGTTGTTTTATTAACTGTTTTCCTGTTGCAGTACCCGGACCACCTCTGAATGTCATAGCAATGCAAACATCTGCTGAGAGCATTAACGTGACATGGCAGATGCCTGCTATGAAGAATGGAATCATTCAACACTATACAGTCTATTATCGCAATCTGAACATCACCAACAGTACTGAGATGAACAACAAGACACAGGGAAATGTGTTGTCGTTCTTAATTCTTCAGCTTCATCCATTTACAGTTTATGCAGTCCAAGTGACTGCTACTACGGGTGCTGGTGAAGGTAATCGTAGTGTTGTTACTCAAGAACAGACAGATGAGTCAGGTTTGGGAACTGTTTGATATCAACAGTGTAGTTATCAGAGTTTGATTTTCTGTTTGCAGTTCCTGGGCAGGTTGCTTTTTTGGGAGTTGACAACATCACTGCAGTGTCTGCTGCTATTAGTTGGAGTCAACCTAATCAACCTAATGGAATCGTTGTGAGTTATTATTTGGTCATACGTGTGGGATGTTGCACAATAGAAAAAAACCAGACATTCACACCAGGGCAACGTATCTACATTGCTACTGGATTAAATGAACACACTCTTTATACAGCAGAGGTACAAGCAAGTACTTCCAAAGGCATTGGAATATTACGTACTGAACTATTTACCACACTACAATCAAGTATAGTTACTGTGTTTGATTATTTTTGTTTTATCGTTAACTAAGAGAATGATTGCGTATTTAGCTCCACGAATAGGTCCATCTATAGTGTCAACCACAGAAACAGCAAAGAGTTTGACAATTAGGTGGGAGGAGTTAAGCCAAGATGATCAAAATGGAGTTATATTAGGCTACAGAGTAACAGTTGTTGCAGTCAATACTAATAAACTCATCGCAATAGCAAATGTCACAGAACGGAATTTTACTCAAGGAGGTCTGAATGAGTACACTAACTATTCAGTTTCAGTTGCAGCGTTTACAAGTGTAGGAATTGGCAATTCTTCAGTTGCAGTCATTGAAACGCGTGAAGCTGGTAACAATTTTGATATGTACAATGTTGCTATGTAGTTTTCATTTTTACTTTATTTGGATATTGTTCTGTAGCTCCTGTTGCCAGTCCATCTGATGTAATGACACGTGTTTTGTCATCAAGAAGTGTGAGTGTCAGCTGGGGTCCTATTCTGAATAGTGATGATCGAAATGGAATTATTAGCGCCTACACCGTAAATATTACAAACAACCAGACTGGTGATGTTGCTCAGAGTTATGTAACTACTGGTCCAGAGGAGACAAGTCGGACTTTTGAGAACCTTGAGGAATACACTGGTTACTATGTTCAAGTAGCAGGATCTACACGTGCAGGCCTTGGACCATTTTCTCCTTCGGTGTACAATCAGACCTTAGAAGATGGTAAATTTGTTTCATGTGTTATTTGTCATGTACTAGAGTAATCTATTGTCGTAGCACCAAGTGGGACACCACAGAACGTCTTGACTAAAGTCCTTAATTTCTCAGCTATTTATGTAATGTGGGATCCTCCACCCATAAGTGAACAAAATGGAATCATTAGAGGGTATTATTTGAACTATACCAACAGAAAGGGGTTTTTCAAACAAGAAAGAGGATTCGAGAATACTGAATTTTTTGCTACTGGTCTTGATCCATTCACACAGTACAACTTCACTGTTGCAGCATACACTCGTATTGGATCTGGACCTTTAGCTACTGCTCAAAACACTACTGAGCAAACCAGTGAGTGTGTGTCATGTTTTTGTTCTGAGTCAGTTAATTTTCTAGTTTGGATGTCACAGGTCCAGGTGATGCTCCACGAAATGTTCATGTCACTAATAAGACGACTGCTAATAGAGCAAACGCTAGTGTAACACTGATGTGGAAAGAACCATCTACACCAAATGGAATCATTAAACGTTATGATGTTGAAATCTTTGTAGCAGGCACCAATGCCATTGTAGTTCAAATGTCATCCGAGATGGAGGAGCTGTTTATAGATTCTAAACTGGAGAAATTTTCATGGTATGAAGCTCGAGTGCGTGCTGTAACTATTGCTCCAGGCCCTTTCAGTGATAGAATTTTGTTTTTGACGGATCAGGATGGTTAGTGTGTCAATTACAGTCAGTTAGTGGGTTATGTATGAGTGGTGTTATTATTTAGTACCCGAGATGCCTATCAGTTTCAGTGTAGTCAATAGCACAGCTACTACTGTGAACGTGTCTTGGCAGGCACCAGCAGACAGCAATGGAATACGGCTGGGCTACTACTTGAATGTTACAGATCCAAAATACCTACTTGTAGATTCAGGAAAAGAAACTTTGCCTATTCCACCAAATGAACAAGAGAACGAAGATTCATTTTCAAATCTATTGCCTGATGATTCACAGTTTCTTGTTACCATGCTTCATCCATTTGCTAGCTATCGACTAACATTGCAGGCTAGAACAGTTAAAGGTTTAGGAGATGTGGCCAAATTAGACGTGCAAACTTTGCCAAGCTGTGAGTATCTAGTTCTTGTTACCTCACAGCTGTATTTGTGATTTGTTTGGTTGTTATCTAGCTCCAACTGGTCCTGTACAGGATTTGGTGTTAACAGAGGTGGCTGGAGTTCCCCACACTCTCAACACTAGTACTATGAGTGTGAAATGGAAACCACCTGTTGTCAGTCTACGAAATTCTTATATTCAAACATACAAATTTGAGTATATGAGGACAGACTCGACAAGCAAGCCTAGCGGCAAAGGCAGTGAAGTGCGTAGTCACACGGGTGGTTCATCTGATATACAAATGTTTCAGCAAAAAGGACTGGCTGCATTCAAAGATTACAACTTTTCTGTTTCTGCGTGTAGTGACTCAGCTGCTGAAGTATGCGGACCACCACTGAGTAAAGTAGCTAAAACGCCACAAGCAGGTTATACAGTTTGTTTCTTGCATGATCTATTGATTGTAAAACTATGTGCAGCTCCTGGTCCTCCAACTATTGTTGAAGTTACTGCAAAATCATCAACTTCAATTCAGATAAAGTGGAAGCCTCCTAATGATGAGAACATTAATGGAGTTTTGGTTCAGTTTACAATTTATATGCAAAGGACTACTGAACCTTTTGAGAAGAAATCGAAAGGGATTTCTGATACCAGCATGACTGAATACACAATCACGGGCTTGAACAAGTATACCCTTTATCAATTTGAAATGTCAGCAACCACTACCGTTTCAACTGGCGCATTAAGTTTAAGTGTTGAGATTCGAACTTTACAGGACTGTTAGTGGTGGCATTAAAGTAGAGTGTTACTGCTGTGCTTAATATTGTGTTTTCTTGCAGTACCTGGAACCCCAGAACTTCAAGAAAATCCTGCTATAGCACTAACTGTGGATAAGAATGCTGTCCAAGCTATTTTGACGTGGGATAGACCTACGCCTAATGGTATTATAATTGAATACGAGGTTCTGATAAAGTACAGTGGACAGAAGGTGGAGCTCTTATTTCTTAATTAATGTACTACAAATTAAGTCTGTTTAGCACATGCACTTTTGTTAAAGAGGGTGAACATACTTTGTGGGTGTTACAATATCCACTTAGACTGAGGTTGCATCAGAATGTTTGTGTGTTTGGTCAGTGATTATGCTGGCATTAGAAGAACCATCACCTGTGGACATAGGAGAGCAAAGTCAATTATTGAGAAGTACATTATTTAGATAATGGAAAATGCATTGCTTGTAGCAACAACAATTGTACTTAGCTGTGTTGGTTTACTCAGACCATTGTCTGTCTATCTTTGTCAACCATTTCCACTAATAGAAACACTGTTTAGTTTGTAAGCTTTTTACGTTGTTTGCAAGTTACTGTTCTACCTTCTAAATTAACATTTCACATTCAGTTGAAAGACAATTAAGTCACTGGTGCATAGTACACGTTGGTCATTTCCAGTGCTTTTTACACAGAGGTTGACTATATAGTGACTTGCAGTATTGTACACATTTTGTATGATAACACTTTCTAGATAATACACTCGATGTGTTTGTTTAACTCTTAGGGTTTGGTAGATGATTTGGAATTTAGCTTATGTATTAGTGATTATGTCAGGTGGGATAATTAACTGTGCACACTATCTTCGAATCATACATTTAAACTATCATTGAATCAGATTGTATATTGATATTTGGAAACTTAGATTGACTCAGTTAACTGACTAAAAACACATGCAGCATGGTTGCTGTTTTGTGGACATAGTATGTTGCAGCAGTGAAATTAATACAGCAAGAAGTTGTGTTTGTCATAACCATGCATTAATTTAATAGACATGTTTGATTTTTATAACTAGTTTGTCGTCTATGTTGTGAGCTAGCTACGTTTGTGTGTACAGGATCTTCGAAAGATCAATGATTCTAAGTATATTCTTGCTGAACCAACAGTGACAGTTCCTCTGTCTGTTTTTGGAAGCAAGAACTATGAGTTTCAGGCATGTTCTAGTATAGTGCTATTGTTGGGGTACTTTTAGTATTGTTTAAGTGTCTATAGGTACGTGCTTACACAAAAATAGGAGCTGGAAGCTACTCGAACATTGTGGGTGCAATGACACCACCTGCAAGTATGTTGATGTGAGAATTATAATGTTAGAGATTAGTGATCTGGTGCTCTTGTATAGATCCACCAGTTCCTGAACATCCAGTACCTGGAGGACCTTCACCTGCTACAACCACCACTATTTCGATTGTCTTTAATAAGGCATCTGATCAGAATGGTCCTGTTACTCATTATGCGATAATAGTACTGCAAGAACCAGATGGTAATTAAGTCACACAATAATCTTGTTTTATAATTAACTAAGTGTTTGTGTGATGCTTACTGATTATTTGTTAGGTGTAAATGCTCTAGATGAAAATAAAGAGCCCATCAGTTACAATGAGTTTAGTAGAATAGAAGACAATACTAAACAAAAAGCGCCATTCTTTGCATTTTTTGGACCCGAAGGGTCATTGGGGGAGGTCACCTTGTCATCAGCTCGACGGAAACGAACAACTGATAATGCTACGGTTGTTTTATCTTAGTGATACTACTAGAGTTTGCTTATGCAGTTTTGGTGCGTTTCCAGGGTTTGTCTTTCACGTTGGGAAGCACTAGAGCTGAGGCTTGTTCTGACCCCCAAAAAGTATGTAATGGGGAACTCAGTCCAGGCGCTACATACAGGTGAACTGCGTTGATGAAGTGGAGCATGTTATATATTTATGTTTGTGGGTGTTGGAATAATTGTTTGTTTCTTATCAAGATTTAAAATTAGAGCGTACACTCGTGTTGATAACAATGATCCTGCAAGTGGTTTGTTTTCCGACTCGGCCTATTCTGATTCTATCAAGACAGAAAGTAAGACGTTGCATATAGGTATTGCAATTGTGTTTGGAAGTTACAGTGTATTGCTTTTTGTTTACAGGCAGTAGCAGTGTTCCTGTTGTTGCAATTGTTGTTCCCATTCTGGTGGTTGCTATTATTGTAGTTGCAGTTCTTGTCTTGTATTTCTTTTGGTATAGACACTCATCGTACTCAAAGTACGCAGTCATTGGTTGAGTGAGTTTTCCTTTTCTAATGTGTTGTATTATAGAGCAGAGTCTGTAGAGTTGTCAAACTCCCATCTTGTATCAAAGGCAGAGATGCGTCGTCCATCATTTATTGTTCGTAACAGAGATGCTGTTGAAGGACGGCCTCGGCTACATAGCTTGCATCCATTACGGAACCATCCAAATCTATCAAGGTGCATTTGTTCTTGTACGTATTAGGCTTAGTCTTGTTTCTGTAATTTGGTTTGTAGACCAGTTTCTATAAGCCACTTTGCTAAACATGTAATCAGAATGAGTGCTGACACTGACTTCAAGTTTTCTGAGGAATTTGAGGTGCTTGTTTTGTCAGGCATATGTTGCTCATTTCTAACTTTGTTGTTGGCAGACTGTGCAAGGAGTTGGGCTAGAAGGCACTACTGAGGCATCATTAATGGATGAGAATAGGCCAAAAAATCGTTACACCAACATTCTGGCATGTAGGTTTTGTATGGAGTATAAGCATTGACCAAGTTCATTATCAATGTAGACTTTCAAAACACCTGACTGATTGAAATGGATTGTTTATAGTGGATTAGTACATACAGTAATGGACAATACTGCGTAGGTACACAGAATGGTTAGATGACATTGGATTGGTTATTACCTATTACCTTACCATTGCAAGAAAATTTTTCATGAAAATTTAGGGTGTGAATTTGTAAGAAATTTTCTTGAATTTGCTATGCATTGTAGATGACCATGCTCGTGTGAAGTTATCTTTTACTGACGACGAACCAGGATCTGATTACATCAATGCCAACTACATTCATGTCAGTACTGTAGCAACATGTATGTGCTACTCTTAGAATTCAAATCAAACTAAATTGTGCTATTTGCTACATAGGGTTATAACATGCCTCGGGCATTTATTGCAACTCAAGGACCCATGCCTAATACATTTGATGACTTTTGGCGCATGGTGTGGGAGCAGAACAGTAGCACGATTGTGATGTTGACACAGTTGTTGGAAAAAGGAAGGGTAATCAGTTAACAGGAATGTAAGGCTGTGACATTTGTCTATCTGTTGATTACATTTACAGACAAAATGCCACAAGTACTGGCCTGATGATGAGCCAGTTGCCTATGGTGACATCACAGTAAAGAAGACAAGTGAAAAGAACTGCTCTGACTGGGAGATACGAGAGTTTACTGTACAATGTGTAAGATCGGAAATAAGACATTTAACTACATTCTCATCAATGCTGTGCTCTCTCCAGGGTAAGCAAATTCGAGTAGTTCGTCAGTTCCAGTTCACAACATGGCCTGATATGGGTGTTCCTGAGGACTCGTCTAGCATTGTTGATTTTGTCCGCTATGTCAGAGCACAACAAGTGGCCGATGCAGGTCCCATGATTGTTCACTGCAGGTTTGTCAACTTAGTTTGTACGCTCCTTTATTAGAAATTATTGCTTTACGTTGTTTTACAGTGCTGGTGTTGGGCGGACAGGCACGTTTATGTGTATTGACACTGTTCTACGGAGAATGCGTGAGAAAGACACCCTTGATATTTTTGGTGTTGTCTGTGCCATGCGACTTCAACGTAATCATATGGTTCAGACTGAAGTAAAGACTGTGTACATAGTAGTATTAGATTTTGTTCTTTTACTCAAATCGTTCTGTCTAGGCTCAGTACATTTTCATACACAAGGCTGTCTTGGATGTGGTGAAGCAATCGAACCTTGCTAGAACAACTCCACCTGCATCAAAAAATGACAATATAAATATATATGCCAATACAGGTAGTCAACTCACGTGACAGTTGGGCTGTGTGTTTGGGCTGTCTTGTCATGAGCTTGCACAGCATGATATTATAGGTTGCCCAATGCAAGACTCACTAGTCATAGTTACTATCTAGGCTAGTTATGAAATTGTGTTTAATTGTAGGTGAGCTACGGGAGCAGGCATTGGCAACTACTGGGGAGGCACTGACTGTTGTTGAAGAGTCAAAAATGTGAAGCAAGTGTTATATCTGGCAATTATTGGTTGGCACTGATTTTTCTTGGATCGCAATACTGGGCTTGTTTTATTTGAATGTTTTACTATTTCGTGTTTTCTGTATTGCAAGTTGCTATAGCTTTGCAACATTTAGTGTTAGACTAGTACTGAGACTTCGGGAGTTGTCTAGCTGTTCTAACGCGTTTTTCTTATTCTTTTAATATGTTTTTAGCCGTTTGGTGTAGGTTTTGTGCTTTACTATTATTGCTGTGTGGGTGTAGTGCAGGGGATAAAGTCAATAGATTAGGGATTGTCTATTATATTATAGTTGCGAATGTCTACTGAGGCGATTTAATTAATTATTAAGGAATTAATTAATTATGATTTAATGTTATTACTCCTAGTGCTTGAGTCTTTGGTATAAATTTGAAGTGGGACAGACAGAATCGATCGATTCCGCTAACCTAATATTCCAACGTCTGCTTATGCACCGACTCTAACGTGCGATTCGCCTAATGACCAACTGTCGCGATGATGCCAACATTCTCAGCGGACGGTGCAAACAAGGAAACTGTTTGTGATCAGCCTAACGCCGGATGCTCTGCCCTCCTGCCTACAGCGTTTACCAGTTTCCTAGAATGTTAGGATCTTGGAGGTGCCACAGACGCAGAGACGCACCTTGGCACCTGTTCCCCTGGGTTTCGTCTTCTGTTTTCTGCTCTCGCAACGCTTCGTGCTGTCTAAAGTAGTTGATTTTACGTTAGGCTGTACATACCAAACATGTGTAATGCTAGTGAACGCGTTGCGGCAGCGAGCACGTTCAAGCCTCTCTCTAACTGCGGTTTTTTGAGACGCGCGCTAACTTGTGAATATCTAATTGTGCAGATGTATTGTGCAGTCAGCTGGTTCAGGATTGAGATCAGAGGTTTATGTTCTACTAGTCACGTATAGCGGCGCTCTCGTGAATATTTACGTAAGTCTTGACCTCGACGATCGTATCTGAATCGAGAGGCGTTTCGTATTTTCGCTCTGTTCTTTGGTAACACAGTGGAGTTGAAGCTACGTGTAAGCTGTTGGTTGTTCGGGTTTAGGCCGTTCTTGTTCATTTGGTTGCCACGAACATGTTCTACAGTCTTTGGACATGTTTAGTTACACCTATAACCACGCCCATCTATTAACTAATCAGTTCTATTCGCCGCCACATAATTGTTGAACTGTTATCAGGCCACTTCACGATATGGATCCTCACAACTCTTTTTCCAAGATTGAAGACAGCCAGTCTAGAGGGCTAGTTGTTCGTATTTCGATACCAGATCAGAATCTACAGGTTAGCTACATGAACAACTTTTGCTAGATTTGTAGAACCCTCGCTAGATAATCTATTTCCGGACACTATAGTTCCCATTACGTCGATCTGTTTATTTTTTTATAGAAATGCTTGATGTTGAACCCCTACGACACGGTTGGTGCTGCGAAAGATCAAATGTTGACTCGTCTAGCAAAGGTGCGTGGTCCACCATGCTGCTAATGAGGTGCCACTTTCTGTTGTAAATTCTCCATTGTTGATTCTTCTTTGTTCTTTGGGTCTAAGGATGTGGATGATGCTGTTAACTATGGTTTGTATCTCCCGCCCTCGAATGGTCGTTCTGGAAAGTTTCTTGAAGAAGACCGTCCTCTCGCTGACTACTCACTGCATCATCCCATTGCTCTAGAGGTAGATATGCTTTCCTGTAAAAGCTAGTTTGACTTATTAGATTTACAGCCTTCTGATGGACGGGTGGTGTGATCAGGTGACGTACTTCTTTTTACAGTTCAAATTGAAAAGCAGAGACTATCGAGGAGAAAGACCAGATGATAAAACTCTCCATAAGTCAAATACGAAGGTAACTGTGTGAGTTTTTACTATTAGTTAATTTGATAACTTTCATTCTAACTATAGGTCAACCAGAGGAAATTTATGGATCACGTGACTCTTGCTCACGTCGAAAAGATGATGAAACTGCTTGACAAAGGCTTTGATCCAAACTTTCAAGATGAACATAGTGGAAGTGAGTTACTTTGTGCAATGTACTACTTTATGGAAAAGAAATTTTTGATTTTTATGTCTTTCATGATCATGCAGAGACACCATTGATTGCAGCTGTAAGTTTGAGTGGCAACTCTTGCAAAGACACAATAATGGGTCTTGTCAATAGTGGAGCACACATGGATTTTCGTGACAAAGAGGGGCAGACTGCTTTGCATCATGCAATCAGGCACAATAATCAGCTGGCTCTGAAAGTATTATATATATATATATATATATATATATATATATATATATATATATATATATATAATTATATTTGTTGTGTCTACGTAAGAACTGATAGAAAGTGTAGTGATGTTTTGATTGTGTAGGTCATGCTTGACTTAGGTGCTTCACCAAACTACAAAGATCGGAAGGTATTACTTACCATATATGCCTTGCTAATACTTTATTGAAACTAGTGTTTAACAAGTAGACTGCATGTACTCTACTTCTAGACCTGTGTACATTGTATTGTACTTTTGTGATAAGCATAGACAAGTAGACATTTGGAGACCTGATCGAATACTTATTGTATTCATGTGCAGTATTGGCATTTGTCATTCTCTTACTTTCTATTTCACTTGGGATTTTGAAGAATCTAATTTTAGGTTTGCTAAAATAGCATTTGTTGTATTGGTAAAGAAAGATCGAAATGAGAGAAACTTTGGGAATTGACTTGAGAGTATGAAACAAAAATGGTAGTACTAGATAGTTATTTGTTAGAGTAGTGGTGGAGGACTATACTGGTGGTAGTAGTGATGGCTGGTGTATGACAGTGCTTGTGCTTTTGAGAGCAAGCTATGATGCCTGTGCTGAAGAAGGCACACTTTGTCATCATGCAAGGACAGTGTTGGTAAACAAATGCCTTCATGACATGTGCTATAATGGCAATGGTCTGATAATGAGCTCAGCTTGCAGGAACACATTTTGAGAATGTTTTACAAACCAAGACACAATCACCAAAACAATTTATTAATAGGAATGATATAAGTGCATATTTTCAGTTCTACCAGATCTAGTTGTTTGACCATTGCAATAGCAACAAATTCCATGAGGCAATGTTTGATGGTTGCTGTAGGGTCTTACTCCTGCTTACTACTCAGCTCTGCTAGGTGGGGATGCTTGCTGCTTGGAGCTTCTGCTCAGTGAACGCGCAACATTGGAGGCTCATGATCTGTCTAAGTGGAGAGAAATTCACCAGGTTTGTAACGAATACCCACATTACAGTGTATTGCTAGTGTATTCATAGCATGATAAATTTACTATAGGTTTGCAAATATGGCAGAGTGAAACATCTTGAGCATCTCATTTTCTATGGAGCAGAGTTAAATTCTCAAAATGCAACAGGAAATACTGCTCTCCACATTTGTTCTCTCAACAGCCATGTATGGTACAGTAAACAGGTAACAAGTATGCAGTTGTCATAACTGTGTTTTGTAGGAAGAATGTGCTCGAGTATTGCTCTTTCGCGGGGCTAACAAAGATGTGCTGAACTATGCTGGACAGACAGCATATGAGGTAGGCATAGCTAGATGTACTGGTATTTTCTTATACTTGACATGAATTTATGGTTTAGGTTGCTGTAATTTCAGGCAATAAGGCAATAGCTAAATTAATCGAGACTCATTCACATGAAGACACAGGTACAGTATATACATGTATTTAGTGTAGCCTAATGACATGTATTGTATTTTTGTACTTGTTGTGTTTGTAGTTCTTTTTCGACAGAAACCTACATATACTGCTCGGCGGCGTCAAACTATTGTCAGCCCAAAAGCTAATGAGATGGATCACAGAGGAATTGATGTTGCAAATTTAAAAGCTGTGTCTGTCATGTCTGATGTAAATAGCAGCCTGGGCAGTGAGTCACCAACAAGTATGAGTATTTTGTGTGTTACTAGTACGAATGATATGTTTGTTAATTCTAATTTAAATGAAGATATCCATAAACATTCTACCATTGCGTCAAGCAGTGATGCCAGCTCTTCTGTAATTGGTGGAAGAACTCCTGAGCAACCACAAGCTAGGAATGTTTCTCAATTTGATGTCAATGGCTTTCCATCACCCCCAAGAAGTCGTTCAACAACAACTGCCATTCCCAATGCTGTTCTTCCTCCTAAATGCAATAGTGTTGCCAGTTCTCATTTGGTGTCACCAGACAGTATGACAGTTCAAGTTTGCCATGATCCATACTCATCATTAAAAAGGAAGCAAAATTTACAACCAAGATCTCCTGGTCAAAGTCGAAAGGCATCTGTTAAAGTTGTAGACAGTACTAGATCACCAAGATCTTCCCCTCAAGTAAAACTCAAGCATGGTCAATCTCCACCAGTCAAAGTCAAACAGTCCAGATCAACTGTGTCATCTGCCTCCCCCATGCAACTTCCAAAAGTATTTGCTCGGCTATACCCTGCCGTTGAGGGTAGGAAGTTTATTGCAGTCATCAACTATTTTCCAAACAATTCAGAAGAGTTGGAGCTGGCAGAGGGTGATGAAGTGGAACGTAAGATTGTTTGAATTGTTACAAGTCTGCTCAAATGAGTGCACTGACATTACAATATTGACTGTACAGTTTTGTTTGTTGGAAAAAACGGAATGTGGGAGGGTAGAGTTGGTTTAAAGCAAGGCTGGTTTCCAAGCTATGCAGTAAGGGAGATGGCATCTACAGGTAGGACTACTGTGAATCATGAAATGACATAAATTGATTTGGTTTGGTTAGGACATGTTGTTATTCCAACTGCAAAAAACTCAGACTCGGGTAAATTTGTGGGGTCATGTAGCCCTTTTTTGGATAGGCATACTGTAGTGATGCAACGGAGTGATGTGGGGCTAGGCTTTTCTATTCGAGGACCAAAAAGTAAGAATGTGTATTGTTTGGTTTGATGCTCATTGTCATGTAGTGAATTGTGCAGCTGTTTCACCCAACTTGAATTTCAGACCAACAGCTACAACACCATCATTGCAACGAATTGGAGAGGTTGATAAAGGGGGAGTAGCTGAGATGTCTGGTCTTCGTGGTGGAGATCATATATTGGAGGTAAGAACACCAGCAAATTCTAAAAACTAGTTGACGTTTTACGGTGATTTAGCTGTCAGGACTGCACGTGTCAGGAGGTCAAGTAAATAGTTAGTCCTGCAGTATATATCCTGGGGCACTGACAATAATAATAGCACTATAAACACATTAATCTCTAGTCACTCTGTGTGACAAGCTATTCTATAACATGAGAACCCTTCAGCTAGTTGCTGGCTTCCAGGTGGTGGCTCTGGTTTGTCTTTACTCTGGCCCCTGCAGGTAACGTGAACCCTTCTGCGAACTTACCGTTTCTACACTGGGTAGGTGAGGTTCTTGACAAGAGAGAAAAACTTCAAAAGGAATATCATCAAGCTTCAGTGGGGAGGACCCATCCTTGGTACATGAACGTATGAAGACCAAATGCCACACAGGCCAGCGACAATGCTACTAGGATGCAGAATTTCTTAATGCAGGTTGATTTACCAGTATTACTAAATTTTGGAAAATAGAGTAGTTTCAGTCTTTCAAAAAACTTAGTCAATTTGACAATAATTTGCATTTGCGATGGGATCAAGGTGTTAAGTGCCATGTGTTTGTAATATTTCTAGGATAGAATTCTTACAGGGTTGGGGTGTACATCTAAGTTTAGTAAGATGTGTCGTGGAGTGTAGTGTATATGTGGCATTTTTAGCGTTAGTGCAGTTCAATTGTAAAGGGTCCGCTTAATGGATTTTAGTTTACTTGCGATAGAAGGAAATAACTTTCCAAATAGTTCAAGCTACCTAGTTGGTAGTTATCAAAGCATCTCAATTAATACTGTGCAAGGACCTATTTCAAGTATGTATGCTCAGATTACATTACTCATTGCATAGGAAGGATTGGTGTGTCACAAGAAAGGAATACTCTCTTGTTTCCTCTAATGTTTGCTTTGATTACAAAAGCTATAAATACATAATTCTTTGTAGGGGGCATTGTAAATCACAGTACTTCTAAGTTTGTATGTAAAAGTAAGAGCTCCTAATAGGGGCATGCATTTACTTTACAGTTCAATGGCTATTCCAACTGACACTAACAGCTAGAGGTGCATTCATGCTTAAGCATCCTTGCCTCAAGGACACCTGAAGGTATGGACAAAAATAAGGCAGAAGGCACAGTCCCTTGTTCTAGGGACGAAATTCCTATTCTTGATGTAGGTATACATGTAACCCTAGTCTAATATAAATAAGATTGTTTTAGCTAGTTGTGGAAATATTATGACCACTGTCTGGTGTTAATGGGTGTTGGTGAAGGCTCAAGATCACCCTTTCTCTTTCCAAAGAATGTATGGCATTTCTTCTATAGGTGAATGGGTACAATGTTGCAGCATCAAGTCATTCAGAAGTGATCAAGCTTATCAAGGCGTCGGGCCCTGAGCTAAAGCTGACTATTGTCAGTCAGCGACGATTGAACCCAACTGAACAGAAATTCTTGTCATTAACAAGCAGTGACAAAGCTTTGACACAAAGCTCTAATTCAGACAGGAAGCCATCACAAGGAGTATCAAATGATTCTGCCCAAACTGCTCTCATTTATGCGACTCCTCCAAGACAACGTGCAATGACAACAAGCGGTCTGTTTGTGATCACTAATATTTGGTAGATATCATTTAATTTGACTGCTTTGTTTAGTTATTAGCAAAAATTCTCCACCCAGACCACCCCTGAGAAAAAGTTCTAAACTGACATTGGTGTCAGGTATGCTGTACTTGTATAGTAAATTGGCTATGTGATATTACAACAATATTGTATGGGATACTTTTGTCTCTAATAGGTGATTCATTGACACAGAGAGAAAGGACCAGTTCATTACCCAGTCAACATGGCAATGTTACTTCAGAACTAGCTGGAGCACTGGCCAAGAGATCAGCTCAAATCAAGGCAGGTGCGCAGTTGTTTTCTGAGAGAAAAGTGGACAGCAAAGATTCTGATTCAAACAATGCTGCATCGATGATTGCTCAGTTAGCAGCTCAAAGAAATGCTAGGGTCAACGGAGATATGACAAATTTGGCAAATGAAGACAAGGTGGAAAGCAGTGCAAATAACAAATCGGCTAATGTGGAAATGAGTGAGTTTGAAAAAGCTTTGGCAGCTCGCAAAGCAAAACTAGCTGCCCGACCTGAAGAAAATAAGGGAGATACACCGGACAGGAAAGCTGACTGTTTAGGTATTAATGCTACAGAAGCTGAAGTTGATGATCATCAGACAGGAGCACCTGATGAGGAGAAAGTTGTAAGACAAATGGTCAGAGATGACAGTGGAGTAAGGATCAAGGCTTTGAGTGATGCTGCCTCCAAAAGGCAAATGAGACAGCCAAATGTCAAAACGAGTACATCTAAATCTGCTAATGAGACATCAGCAAGTAAACATGAACAGGTTCTATTTGACTTGTCTGCAGTCCTAAATGCTGTACCAACTACAGACCATCCTCGTGGACACAGGACTAATATTGTAAGTGGTGCTGGTTCTGGCATTGTGAAACAGGATGTTCCCACAGCTACTAGCGAGACTGTTGCAGTTGTTATTGGAAATGAGACAGTTGATATGGACTTGGACAGAGTTTTGGAATTGTGGGGCAAAGAAACAACAGTAAACACTCTGCATCCCAAGAAAATAGATACAATCTATCTTGACAGTGAACAGAATGAGCTTGTGAATGGCACTTCGAGTTGGGACAATATTCAGTTGCCACCACCTGATTTCCTCTTTGATGCCAAAACCACAGTCAACCAGACAGAAAGGCATAGGAATGGTAGTAAGAAACAAATACTGCTGGAAGCTTCAGAAGGTCCATTGTCCACCACAGATTCAGTTCCTTTTCCTGCAAGGTTTAGTACAAAGCAAGTTGTAGCAACTCGACAGTCTGGTGGTGCATCTCGAACAAATGATATGGTTTCAACTCTGCCTTTGCCAGAGTTAATTCCTGGTCTCAGCATGTTAGAAGCAGAGTTGGGAGATATGTATCCATTTGCTGTACCTTCACCAGTGCTGGATAATGTACCACATGACAAACTGCCTTCTCCTCCCACTGATTTCTGTAAGATGGAGGGTGGTTTTGTAGTACCACCTCCAGAGACATTTGACACTACTTGTGTTGATGAAGACCAAGTATTGCAGGGTAACTCTCAATTTGGTGGTTGGATTCCTCTACCTGTTGATGAAACAAAATTTCCCATTGATGTATCTATGCTACCGCCTCCTCTAGATATGCCTGAATTTGATGAGCAGGGTCATAATCAGCAGCTGAACCCAATGTCATTTTACAGCCTTCCATCCCCTATCTATGGAAATATTGAGGAAATGGGTCATATGAAGCATGGCTTGGTTAATAATGGAGATGGGCCTCCACCATTACCTTTATGTCCACCACCGCCATTGGACAATAGAAGGGACAAGAGATGGTCTGACCAACTACCCCCTCTGCCTGATTATTCTCCCACTGACAGCGGAGTTGACACTTGGACAATCCCTGATACTGAAGATCAATTGAGTTGGCAACACAGGTAGGACAGTGTGTGGTTAATTTGTGGTATGACATAATTTACTGGTTGGTTGTGCTTCACAGAGTGGATTTTAATGCTGTTGGCTATGTGAATGGAAGTGCTCTGAATGGAAGTGCTCTGAAAGCAAGAGAGCCAAAGCCGAAGGACAAATTATTTTCTCTCAATGCTGTAGTCGAATCAGATGACTCATCTTCAGTTCTGGTTGGACAAACTGGTGTGTCTCGTGGGAAACCAAACAAATCATTGTGTTTTAAGCCTCTTTTGCAGTGGACAGTAAATGATGTGTCAGATTGGCTCAGATCATTTGCCATGGAGGAATACGTGCAATCTTTTCATGACAATCAGATTCAAGGCTCTCACCTGGCTGAGATGACTAAAGATGACTTTAAGGAATTGGGCGTTCTTCCCCTAGGCCACAGACTAACCATAGCAAATGCTGTTGCCAAGTTGCAGTAAACAAAAACAACAAACTCCGCTGGTCTGTTGGTCTTTCTGTATGGTTTACAGTTCAGTGATATACAAATAGGAACAGTACAATAGTAACTATTTTTAGCATAATAGTGACCTTATAAGGAGTTCCGGAAGTTGCCTTGCTCTTGCTCCGCCTTTAACCACACCCGTAAATGCGGTTTGCTATTTTTGTTATAACGCACCAGCTCTCCCTCCATAAAGGTGACTGTAGCATTAAAAGGTGTCATTCGCGATCGCGACCTCAGACTGCAACTGTAGTTCCTTGAAAATGCGTGATCACAGAAACAACTTTGCTTCTCGAGCGGAGGTGCTGTCTGCCTGCCTCTTGCTATTTGCAGTGTCGACCGGTGAGTTGCAAATGAGCAGACTGTCAAGTCCAATCGTTGTTGTTGTACTACTGATATAACTAGGTTGCATCTTTCCGCAGGTTTCTCCCGGCCTAGTTCCAATAGACAGAGACGAACTGACACAGGTATACTGATGAGAGTACTATGGTTGGAGATGCATATGTCTAGTTAATTAGACCGTAATCGCGCCAGCTCATGTGTCGATTTAGCTTACTGTTTGACTACTGGTAGTTTTGATGATCAAGGAAGGTCACTTTGAATTGAGACTGCATGATTGCTTTATTTTTTGAAGAGGAAGGAATTTGTTTCTCTAGATTCGTCATTGACCATTTGGCGCTAGAGATCTTGCGTAGATTTGGTCTGTGGTACACTAATGAGTTCCGGTTTAGGTAAGAGTTCACACAGTACACACCTATGGTTGTATCGTCATAGGTTGCTATGGTCACGGGGGATACATGATTGTGTCATTTACCACTACAATGCAGGGATTCCTGTAACCTTGCAACGCATCCTGCTAATCTTGTCTTCTACATTAGTAGTGCTTTCTCAACAGTAGTCACACATCATTTCCAAAACTATACCCTGTGATTTAGTTGCAACTGTACAATTTTTAATAGAACTCCATATAGAAAGACAATGGTAATGAAAGCAATTAGGTTTGAGCAATCTCTGTGATTCCAGATGTCAACGAATGTTTAAGTCTGTCTACCTGTGGCCAGGTGTGCCACAACACCCAGGACAGCTTTTATTGTTCCTGTCTTGATGGATATGAGCTGCAAACTGACAAGTACAGCTGTAAGGCGAAGGGAGATAATCCCTATGCTTTGTATTCGCATGGAACAGAAGTGAGGAGGATAGATCTGGAGGGAACAAATGCAAAAGTTGTGGCAAGAAATTTGCACAATGCCACTGCAGTGGATTATCACTATGAAGAGGGACTTGCATTTTACCTTGACACAGAAGCAGGTGTAATTGGCAAAGTAATGCTGGATGGATCACAAGCAGATTCTCCAACAGAGGTCGTATCAGGAGGTAGGGTTGTTGTGTCAAGTCCTGTTTTGTGTTGTTTGCAGTTTACAACAGTTTGTATTGTGATTTCGTTCTTAATTTTCTTCATGTGCTTGATGAAAGCATCTCAAATTCATGTCTATTTACTGTGTAGTTTCAGGTGGCGTTGGTTTGTCATTGGATTGGATCAATCGAGTTCTTTATTGGACCGATTCAATTACTGGAACGATAGAGAGAGCTGACTTTGATGGTTCCAGACGTAGCACATTTTTTACTATAGGGACATCGTCTCCAGGAGCTCTAGTTGTCGATCCTGTAAATGAATTTATCTTCTGGACTGATGTCGACCCTGTCCAACCAAAGATAGAGAGAATTAATCTAAATGGAACAGATCGTAGTGTCATTGCTGATACATTGCTGGTTAAGCCATTTTCTTTAACCATTGATTATGTGGATCGGCGCTTGTTTTTCGGAGACAACAATCAGATTGAATCTATGAACCTTGATGGTAGTGACAGGGTTTTTCTACCACAAGTTGCTGTTGATGCTTTTGCCTTGTCTCAGTTTGAAGAGTCAGTATTTTGGACTGATCTGGCAACAAGCAATATTCATCGTGTCAACAAATACACCGGAATAGACTTTGTGACCATAGTTCCTTCTGGTCCACTGAAACCATATGATCTTCATGTAGTACATGCTCTTCGTCAACCACTACTTGAACCAGAAAGAGACGAATGCACAATGGGTGTTGATGGATGTGAACATTACTGCATTAACACTGTTGGCAGCTACTACTGCGAATGTTTTTCAGGATATGTTCTTAATATAGATCAACAAACATGCTCTCGTATGTGTCTTTATTCCTCGGCTTACTGAAATTGTGTTTAGTATGTCTGGTGTTGTTTTGTAGCCCTTGCAGATTGTGGGGCAAACAATGGAGGCTGTAGCCATCGCTGTGTAGCTGGCATTAAAGATACTGCTGTATGTGATTGTCCCTCAGGATTCTATATGCTCTTGAATGGCAAAGATTGTGAAGGTTGACTAACTAGTCATGTATTTGCTAGCTTTCAGTACGTAATTGATATTTGTATCTTCAGATATAGATGAGTGTTCAACTGGAGTTGCCGGTTGTAGCCACCAATGTACAAATACTATTGGTAGTTTTCGGTGCTCTTGTCCTCCTGAAACGTTTCTTGGAAGTGATGGACGGACATGCGAAGGTTGTTCTATTGACAATGGAGGGTGTCAGCAGGTTTGTGTTACTGCTCCAGGAGGGCACTCCTTCCATTGTCTGTGTCATGGAAATTATGAGTTAAGCAATGGAAAGAAATGCAGAGCAAAGGGTCCACAGCCATATCTGCTAGTTGCAAATGACTTTGACATAAGAAAGTTGAATTTTGATGGAACTGGCTTTCAGACTGTTCAACAACAACTGAACAAAGCACTTGCAATTGACATTCATTATGGAAGAGGAACGGCATATTTTGCATCACAGGATAAATTTAGCCACTTTGCAGATCTCTATGAATTGGATCTCGCCACATACACAGCCAAAGTGATCTTGTCAGACGAAAACTTTGTCAATGCACCCGTTCACATTGCAGTTGATTGGGTAAATGACAAACTTTACTGGACAGAGGCAGTGGGTGTAATGAGATGTGATCTTGATGGCTCAAATCCAGAGCAGCTTATTAGTGCAGGCTTTGCAAAAGGCATAGCTGTTGACCCTCATTTAGGGTGAGATTTGTTTATCACAAATGCATTTAAAATACCAGTTCTTACTTGTGTGTTGCTGTTCATTTAGGAAGCTGTATTATACTGTCTGGATAAGGAATGATAAGCATAATCCTGCTGTATATGAGGCGAATTTGGATGGCAGTGGTAGCCGGTTATTTTTTGATGATGGACTTTACTGGCCATATGCAGTTGCTGTTGATTATGTGGAGAATAAATTGTACTGGGGTGATGCTATAGTTCATGCTATCTGGTATGCTGATTTGGATGGCAGTAATGTTGAGGTAATATGATGATGCCATTTCTTGCATATAAATGGTCAATAGCTTTTGTTCAGGTGTTACGTAATTCGTCATTAGTTGATGATTTGTATGGCTTGACTCAATTTGAGGAGTATGTTTGGTGGACTGATAGAAAGGTTCTAAGAAGAGCTCCCAAGAGGTCAACAGCTGCAAGATCTACCGTCCGACTTAGCTCCTCTGGGTTACAAAATCCTGCTGCTATACAAGTTGTGCATCCATATCGGCAGCCAGAGCAAGGTGTGAAATTGCTTGTAGTTGCAAATAACTTAGAGAAAGAGAAGAGGTGCTTGTGTCAAGTGGTTAATAACCCAACAGTAATTTTGGACAAGCTATAAATAATCTGGAAATTTGCAGTGTGGTCATGCCATGTATCTATATCTAGGTTTTCGTTCTTGTCTTCTTAATCGTGGAGGATGCAGTCATGTGTGCACACCAACCAATGATAGTTATGTCTGTGAGTGTCCTGAGGGCTTTCAACTAACATCTGACAATCGTACATGCAAAGAACTACCTGTAGTGGTGCCTTCTACACCACCAATCTGCATTGCAACTTGCGATGGACATTTCCAATTTAGCAGTACGAGTATTATACACAGTTGATTGATAGAGTTTTGCTAATGTTTTGGTGATTAGTTGATGTTCCTATATTTCGTATTCCTCTTCGTCAGCATGGCGTCTTGAATGTCAATCAGGAAATTCAGTACAATGGATATGGTATAGTACTCATGATATAGAAACTTTTGACAATTGTTAACCATCTGTGTATCATTGGTAGCTGTTTCACACTGTGTTACTACTGTTGCTGTTTATCAACATGACTGCAAATGGCTCAGTGTTCCTTACGACATTGTCTATGCCAAGAATTCTAGGTATTAAAATCTGAGAATAAGACAATTACATCACTGCTTCAATTCTGAAATTGTTTTGCAGCATTTATGGACAACATGTTGAGGATTTATCATCATGGGAGAAGATTGAGAATAAATTGATACGTCTGACTGTGCACTGTGCTGTATATCAACCACATCAAGTAGTATCAACCTTGGAGTTTTGCTTGCTATTCAAAATTACTCTTATTGCCAACCCTAATCCTACTGAACTGCCAACATTTCAACTGCCAACCACACTGCAAGGTACGACTCAAGCACCAACAACAAGACAGGTGACAACACAAGCACCAACGACAGAACAGGCTACTACACTAGCTCCAACTACAGAACAAGTCACTACACAAGCTCCAACCACAGAGCAGGTTACTACACAGGCACCTACTACAGAACAAGTTACTACACAAGCTCCAACCACAGAGCAAGTTACTACTCAAGCTCCAACCACAGAGCAGGTTACTACACAGGCTCCAACCACAGAGCAGGTTACTACACAGGCACCTACTACAGAACAGGTTACTACTCAAGCTCCAACCACAGAGCAGGTTACTACTCAAGCTCCAACCACAGAGCAGGTTACTACACAGGCTCCAACCACAGAGCAGGTTACTACACAGGCTCCAACTACAGAGCAGGTTACTACACAGGCACCTACTACAGAACAGGTTACTACTCAAGCTCCAACCACTGAGCAGGTTACTACTCAGGCTCCAACCACAGAGCAGATTACTACACAGACTCCAACTACAGAGCAGATTACTACACAGGCTCCAACTACAGGGCAGATTACTACACAGGCTCCAACCACAGAGCAGATTACGACACAGGCTCCAACTACAGAGCAGATTACTACACAGGTTCCAACTACAGAGCAGATTACTACACAGGCTCCAACCACGGAGCAGGTTACTACACAGGCTCCAACCACAGAGCAGATTACTACACAGGCTCCAACCACGGAGCAGGTTACTACACAGGCTCCAACCACGGAGCAGGTTACTACACAGGCTCCAACCACGGAGCAGGTTACTACACAGGCTCCAACCACGGAGCAGGTTACTACACAGGCTCCAACCACGGAGCAGGTTACTACACAGGCTCCAACCACAGAGCAGGTTACTACACAGGCTCCAACCACAGAGCAGATTACTACACAGGCTCCAACCACGGAGCAGATTACTACACAGGCTCCAACCACGGAGCAGATTACTACACAGGCTCCAACCACGGAGCAGGTTACTACACAGGCTCCAACCACGGAGCAGGTTACTACACAGGCTCCAACCACGGAGCAGGTTACTACACAGGCTCCAACCACGGAGCAGGTTACTACACAGGCTCCAACCACGGAGCAGGTTACTACACAGGCTCCAACCACGGAGCAGGTTACTACACAGGCTCCAACCACGGAGCAGGTTACTACTCAAGCTCCAACCACTGAGCAGGTTACTACACAGGCTCCAACCACAGAGCAGGTTACTACACAGGCTCCAACCACAAAACTTGTTACAACACAACCAGTTATTTCATGTCTTATCAACAATGGCGGTTGCAGTGATATATGTGATACAGCCAGTCCAGACTTTATAGTGACATGTTCCTGTTTTCCTCCCAGGATACTGCAGCCAGACCAAAAGACATGTATAGGTATAGAATGTGCCTGTCTTTTCTGCTTCTGTTGAATGTATTATGGCTGTTTGCTTTGAAGCATGTCCACCTGACAGATTTGGGCCATCCTGTTCATTGCCATGTGAATGTGAGAATGGTGCTACTTGTGATCCTCAAACAGGGGCCTGCTTCTGTCCTCCAACTTTCACAGGAGAGCATTGTCGAACAAGTACTGAAGAATGTGATGATGGATACTGTTTGAATGGAGGCACTTGCAGTAAAGAGAACAACTTGCAACTGTGCAGGTACACATTGTTGTGAAGTATTTGTGTGCAAGATTTAGTAATTAAGTTGCTTTGTTTGTACAGATGCACGCCATTTTGGGACGGCGACCGATGTGACAATCCTCGTCCAATCCCTGGAGTGTGCCTGAATAGAAATGACATTAGCATTGAAGACTGTATTGTGTTAGTCAATACAGGTGCTTTGGGGGCAGGTATGATACATTTGTTTGTGTTCTCATTTCAGTGGTTGACAGTATGTCGGTATGGAAAATTTCTTTTTCAGATGATGGCAAAAGTGCGGGAAGCAGTCAAGGTGTTCACATTGCTGTGGGTATTTTGGTTCCTTTGATTGTGGCAGTTGTTGTTGCAGTTTTGCTATATTTGTACAGGTTTGTATAGATACTAAACTTTGCAGCATTATTGTAGTTGATGTATCTATTGATGTACTTTATAGACGAGCCAGTCATCGCAAGGGATCTAATGTTGGAGTTGATATGACTATCATGCAGAATCCAACTTATGGGGATGGGGGACTTGGCAGAACAGGCAGTAGCAAGGTATACTGACTCATCACGATGTTGTCCTTTAGATGTTAAACATGCTGCATTGACAGGCTGCTGACTTTGACAACCCAATCTATGCTACTTCTTCCAGTAACTTGCAAAACAATGCTGCAGGAAAAGATTTTGACAATCCAATTTACAACACTCCTCTTCGTATCTCAAATGGGTCTAGCCAACAGCAACATAATACACCACCCTCACCCAAAACTAGGAACACCTTTCAAAGAAACAGTGACTATGAAGCAGTGGACCTAGTTGCAGCTCAACCAGAAGACAATGGACCACACACATTAAATAGTAACGTTACCCCAACAGAATCTCCGTATGAGACAATGGATGATATAGGTCATCAATTAGTTGGTCAGAATCAAGACAGTGACCATAGTGCTCATACAGCAGCAGCAACGGACCAGACTGATCCTGTGTATGAAGATCCCATTGGGAACAGATCAAGTCAAGAATAAGTAGGGATGTACTGTTAGTATAGCTATATATAAACACATAATATAATGAGCTCGGCTTATTATGATTTTAGACTGCAAAGTTGAGAGAATAGTTATGTATGATGTCTGACAACAGGGTGAGGAACTGTGTCCAGACAGTAATTTATCTGATTAGCATTGAAATATTTCGTACTATAAAACTATTCAGCTTTAATCAATAATTGTGTTGTGCAGCTTCCATCAAAACACGTATACCAGTGTGTGTCTAGCAGGTCTTGTGAGGTTACATGCTAACCTAATATGACAACTTCATACCTTCTAGTACTATAGGATATAGTTGTGTTTTACTCACAAGCAACTGGCTGAAACAACGTATTATGAAATAACGTGTTGTGAACGCACTAAAATAGATTAATTATTTCTCCAACAATAACACCAGATCTATATTTTCGCTTTCAATAACACAACCTTTTCTAACAAGAAAGCTCCAACAATTGCTATATCTTTAAATTGAGTCGAAATCTTTCTGTATCTATATTCAGCTACAGACAGATAACAGTCTACAAAGAAAGAACACCAGGTATCAATCAGTCACTAGTATTAAATTCAAATTTTAAGATCACTAACTGCATCTACATTTTTAGATGACGAAGCCGTAACTGCTAAACTGCCCCCGTTTCAAGTGGCAGAACATTTCATATCTAGAACAAGCACGTTCTTCGGCCGTGGTGTTGATTTCTGTCAACATCCGGGAAAGTAGGTTAAAAACAAGTTTTAGTAGATATCAAATTTAAGAGAGCTGAGCGGGATCTCTACACTTTCATGGCTAGCAATGTTGAGTGTACAGCTTTTGGGACGATCACAGCAAGGAAGAGAGAAAACAAGTTGCAGCCAGAAGTGGTTCTCAACGGATCTGGCCTAGTCTCGCGTAGCCAGACTCTTTCCGCCTACTGTAGTACATCCTACCAGATGTGTAGGCGCGAATGTCATGACGTTTTATGTTAACTCTACAAAACTTGGCAACACCACTGCTGACGGTTTCCTTCCGTCGGATCCGGAAATAGACTGAAACCCGGCTGCTTTTGAAATAGATGAAAAATAGATCTTTTAGAAGTATAAGCTTGATGATCTATAGATTCAAGGAGATCGGGGCTACAAAATAGCTAGACGCAAACCCCATGCACCTTCCGTCTTAATTGTGACCGTAATTGCATGGTCATGATCACGTGAACGTGAAATCCTACACGATTGTAAACTAATCAGTGATGATGAGGTTAGGCGGTAGGTCTCGCGTAAGTTTTGCTTTCCAACTCTCTAGTTTGCTACTCACTCTCATGTTGTCGGGTAAGGAAGTGCGCTAGCTGCACTCACTAATTGATCGCGACAGATTCTAGGTGTTGTATTGATCCTCTGTCTGTGTAGAGAGTTTTTCATCGCCTTATGACGGTCGTTACAGAAGAGATGAAACGGGTATGTTTAACTTAAGGCAACTGTTTCTACTGTTCGTGTAATGGCTGTTTGCGTGTTTAATGAAAGGGAAAGCGATTGGTATGTCTCCTACGTGATACTTATAGAATATTTATTAAATGTACCTATAACACTGTACAAAGTCCGTATATAGTGGCTGATGTGGTGCACATGCAGGGCTGGTAAGCACATACTTGCACATGGTTAGTGTGGGCAATCATGCTGTGTGTATACATAGTCATGTATGCTGTCTAATTTACACATGCTAGATGCATGTCAGGGGGTGTACCTGGAGCATTTTATGGGTCAGTTCTTGTGCTCTAGTGGACCTCTCAGTCAGTTCAACATGCTCTACTTTAATCTATTGAAATTGGTAGTATGCATAGGTATACTACTACTAAGTAGCTGCTGTAACCAGCCACGCTCCCCTTACAAAGTAGCTAACCATTGTCTACTGGTTGAAACTGCTCTAGATATGTCTCCATTCAGTTCATGACGTTGTTGCCCTAGTGTACCAAGAATCATCTGGTAGGCCTGATTCTTTCAGATCTTTTTTTGCATTGTGTCTCCAATGCTTTCAAGGACCTCCTGGTGGTCATGAACGGGGTAGTCATACGAAAGAATTCTGTTTGGAATTGTGCCGTCAGCCATCCTTACCAAATGACCCAACCATTCCAGTCATCTTTTGCTAGTTTCTGTCATATATTTTTCATGTCACCCATCTTGTTAATTAACAGATCACTTGTTGAAAGGTAGTCTTCCACTGCTGTATTCTTGCTGTATATACCCAAAACAGATCTAACACGCCGATTGTGAAACGCTTCTATCTTTTTCAACATAGAAGACATATAGGTATAAATGTAATATATGTACTGATATACACTGTGCATTATGCGCCAAGGAGTCTTGGAGCTAGTCTAGATCTGCTTACATTGATTGAGCTACATCTGGAATGTGGGATCCAGGCCAGCACTTCAGCAGTTACAGCTTCTACATCTGGTGCTAATATTGCATGCAAATTAGTCATATATGGAAGTACGAATGGCACTCCGACTGAAGTGGGTTGGTTTGTTCGCACCTCCTGAACCCCATAAATACATGTCTGCATGTATGCTGTATAGCGTCTCACAGTATTACACGCAAAATGCAGTTGTCTTCAGTACAAAACTCTACGTTACCAAAACAATTGTTCCGGTTGTTGTGCAGGTAAGGTTAGTTACTTACTGTATGCAGTTGAATCAAACAATTGCTTGGTTGATTTCAGATTAAGCTCAAAGCTAATGCAATCTAGTAGTTGATTTTTATACTGCCATGTTTAGGTATATCAGGAATGTAACGTGCTAAAGTAGATGCATAACAGTCTATGAATTTGATATTTGTTGTGCCTCTTTGCAACAAACGTTTCCACAGATGTAAACGAGTGTTTGAGTTTGTCTACTTGTGGTCAAGTGTGTCATAATACTCATGGTAGTTTCTTTTGCTCTTGTCTGGATGATTATGAGTTGCAAGCTGACAAGTGGAGTTGTAAGGCAAAAGAATTCAAGCCTTATGCGTTGTATGCGCATGCAACAGAAGTGAATCGGATTGATTTGGAGGGAACAAATTTTAGGACAGTGGTTAGGAACTTGAACAATGCGACAGCAGTGGACTTCGACTATGAGGAAGGTAGTGCCTACTACTTGGACACCGTAGCTGGTCTTATTGGGCGAGCAAGACTAGATGGATCAGAAGTAGACTCTCCCACAGTTGTTGTCTCTGGAAGTAAGAAATGCTTGGTGTATTAATTAAGTCATGTTGATATTTATAATACATTGGAATTTATATTCTGCTGGTATATCTGATAAATTGTTATTTTATTATTAATAATTAACATCTGTGTGCTTTTGTTTGTTTGCTTGTTTATATTCTAGTTGTAATTGTTGCAATACCTAATTTGTTCCATATCATAACTATAAGTTTTGTAGTACCAGGAGCCGTTAGTTTATCAGTGGATTGGATCAACAAAATTATATATTGGACTGATTCTCAAACTAGAATGATTGAAAAGTCTAATCTTGGTGGGTCTAATCGAGCAACATTTCTATCATTGGGACCCACGTTTCCTGGAGCATTGGTGGTGGATCCTCTGAAGGAGTATCTATTTTGGACTGATGTAGATTCTACAGCGCCAAAGATTGAAAGAATAGATCTAGATGGAAGAAATCGTAGAGTTATTGTTAGTTCATCTTTGGTTCAGCCATTTTCACTTACCATTGACTACGTAGATGATCGATTGTTTTTTGGGGACAAGGATCGGATTGAATCTGTAGACTTGGATGGTGGCAACAGAGTTATCCTTCCAAAGAAAGTAGTGAATGCCTTTGCTTTGTCTCAATTTGAGCAGTCAGTGTTTTGGACAGATTTGTTAACTAACAAAATCCATCGTGTCAACAAATACACAGGCACTGATTTTGTGACTATAATTCCCAAAGGTGTACTTGAGCCATATGATCTGCATATTGTGCATCCTCTTCGTCAACCACTGAATGAAACAGAAAGAAACGAATGTGAACTAGACACTGATGGATGTGAACAATACTGTATTAACACAATAGGCAGTTACTACTGTGACTGCTACTCTGGCTATGTTCTCAATTCTGATCAAACATCATGTTCTGGTATGCAGACCCGTATATACGTATATGTACCGTAGTAGCTATTTACTGTTAACTATATATACTATAGCTCTTGCAAACTGCATTGAAAACAATGGTGGGTGCAGCCATCGTTGTGTAGCAGGAGACAATGGGACATCTGTATGTGACTGTCCATTAGGATTCAACTTGCTAGCAAACAATAAAGACTGTGAAGGTTTGTCGATTGAATGCTGGATTCTGATAACACATTTATATATAGATTTTTAATTGTGTGTGTGTGTGTGTGTGTGTGTGTGTGTGTGTGTGTGTGTGTGTGTGTGTGTGAATATATTAACTAACGAGTGTGATTATTGTAGATATTGATGAATGTGCGAATGGAAGTGCTGGCTGCAGCCATTTTTGCAGAAATGCAATTGGCAGTTTTCGATGTGTATGTCCAGCTGGTACTTTTATTGGTAGTGATGGAAAGACATGTGAAGGCTGCTCGATTGACAATGGTGGCTGCCAGCAGATTTGCGTGACTGCTCCTGGTGGTGAGACCTACCACTGTTTATGTCATGGTAATTATGAGATTACTTATGGCAAGAGATGCAAAGCAAGTGGTCCACGACCCTATCTGTTGATTGCAAACAACATTGACATTCGCAAGTTAAACTTTGATGGAACTGGGTACAAATCGATAAAGAAATTTCTTTGGAGAGCTAAGGCACTTGATTTTCACTACAAAAAAGGAAAGGTTTACTACGTCACACAGCCCTTGAGCACTACGCTTTTGTATGAGATGGACCTGACTAATTACTCTTCGCGAGTGATCTTTTTTGACAAAAACTATTTGAAAGATCCTTATCATATTGCCATTGACTGGGCTAATGATAAAATATACTGGACAGAGGGAGGCCTGCATGGCATAATGAGAGTTGATCTGGACGGTTCAAATCCTAAAGAAATAGTCAAGGGAATTAATCCACGTGGTATAGCTGTTGAGCCATACTTACAGTAAGGAGATTAAGGACATGCGTTATCAAGTTTCTTAAATTGTTTAATTGTTATCCTTTTTAAATACAGAAAAGTATTTTGGACTGATACTGGAAACCTGTCCCATGAAGCAGCTATATATGAAGCAAACTTAGATGGAAATGGGGTTAAAAAACTTTACTCTAGTGGTTTGTCAGTGCCTTCAGCTGTTGCTATTGATTATGTTGAAAACAAATTGTATTGGGGAGATCAAGGTACTGAGATTATTTCGTATGTTGACTTGGATGGCAGTAATGTCCAGGTAACTTTGTGTATAATATAATATATATCAATGACATGTAGATGCAGTATTATGTTGATAGCTTCTGAGAAATGGATCTGTTGTTGATAACTTATATGGTATCAGTCAATTTGAAGACTATGTTTGGTGGACTGATCAAACGAAAGATGTTCTGAGAAGAGCTCCTAAACGAGCAACGGCTCGTAGAAATGACGTTTCAATCTCCGGAGGCTTTACAGATCCTTCTGCCATACAAATAGTTCATCCTTACAGACAACCTGAACAAGGTATTGCAGTTGTTTAATTTAATTAATATCAGAAGCAAGTATGTATAAGTTGTGTACTTTTTTGTGTTACTGTAGGTTTTCGTAGATGTCTCTTGAATGGTGGCGGATGTAGCCATGTATGCAAGCCATCTGTGGAAAGTTATGTATGTGGTTGTCCTGAAGGCTATTTGCTTGGCTCTGATAATCGAACATGCAAAGAGATTCCACTTCCTACACAGTCTCCCTGTACAGCAAGCTGCAAAGGAAATTTTGGCATACCATGTATGAAGTTAATTGCTAATTTGTTTGCGTGCACGTGTGTGTGTGTGATACTTAGACTTGAGCGTACTAATTATTTACTGAAGATTTGTATTTTCTAAGCTGAAGTTCCTGTTTTTCAAATTCCTCTTCATCAGTATGGTTTTGTCAATCCAGTGACTAGCGCAATTCACTACCTTGGATTTGGTATATGCTATGAGTGTATGCCTTTAGGTTTGTTACTGATGAATTTATTGCTAGATGTTGAAAACTGCAGCTCCCATGGTGCTGTCTATCAAGATGGATGCAACTGGTTTAACATTCCATATGATCTTGTTTATGCCAGCGGCATACGGTATGACAGTCATTATCTGGATGGGATT